>NW_028227285.1:1545284-1662238 GCF_978045245.1 Mus caroli | reverse complement strand
AGAATATGCGAGAAAACCCTGAAAAACGTGAAAAGTAAAAATTCACAAGGTCAGACCTAGAACATGAAGAGAAACCATGAAAAAAGTGGAAAATTAAAAATTCACACTGTGTTACCCAGAATATGGGGAGAAACACTGAAAAATGTGGAAAATTAAAAATTTACACTGAAGGACCTGGAATATGGCACAAAACCTGAAAAACTTGGAAATGAGAAATCACACTGTAGGACCCAGAATATGATGAAAACACCTGAAAAACATGGAAAATTAAAAATTCACACTGAAGGACCCGGAATATGGCTACAAAACCAGAAAAAATAAAACTCACACTGAAGGACCCAGAAGTATGGCGAGATAACCTGAAAAAAGTAGAAAATTAAAAATTCACACTGAAAGACCCCGAATATGGCGAGAAAACTGAAAGGTGGAAAATGAGAATAATCACACTGTAGGACCCAGAATTGGGAAAAAACATGAAAAATATCGAAAATGAGAAAATCACACTGTAGGACCCAGAATATGCCGAGAAACCATGAAAAACGTGGAAAATTAAAAACACACACTATAGGACCCAGAATATGGCCAGAAACCCTGAAAAAGTACAAAATTAAAAACTCACACTGAAGGACCCCAAATATTGCGATTAAACCTGAAAAAAGTGGAAAATGAGAAAATCACACTGTATTACCCAGAATATGGCAAGAAATACTGAAAAACCTGGAAAATTAAAAATTCACACTGAGGACGTGGAATATGGCTAGAAAACCTGAAAAACATGGAAATGAGAAAATCACACTGTAAGACCCAGAATATAACGAAAAAAACCTGAAAAACGTGGAAAATAAAAAATTCACACTGAAGGACCCGGAATATGTCGAGAAACCCTGAAAAACGTGAAAATTAAAAATTCACACTGAAGGACCCAGAATATGTCGAGAAAACCTGAAAAACGAGGAAAATTAAAACCTCACACTGAAGGATCCCGAATATGGCGAGAAAAGCTGAAAAAGTTTAAAGATGATAATAATCACACTGTAGGACCCAGAATTGCGAAAAAATTTGTAAAAAGTCCTAAATGAGAAAATCACACTGTAGGACCCAGAATATGGCGAGAAACCCTGAAAAAAGTAGAAAATTAAAAACTCCCACTGAAGGACGCCGAATATGGAGAGAAAACCTGGAAAAGGTGGAAAATGAGATAATCACAGTGTAGAACCAAGAATATGCCACGAAACCCTGAAAAACGTGGAAAATTAAAAATATACACAATAGGACCCAGAATATGGCAAGAAAACCTGAAAAAATTAGAAAATTAAAAACTCACACTGAAGGACCCAAAATATGGCGAGGAACCCTGAAAGGTGGAAAATGAGAAATCACAGTGATTAACGAAAAAACTTGAAAAACGTCGAAAATGAGAAAATCACAGTGGAGGACCCAGAATATGCCTAGAAACACTGAATACATGAAAATTAAAAATTCACACTGTATTTCCCAGAATATGGCAAGAAATACTAAAAAACGTGGAAAAGTAAAAATTCACACTGAAGGACCTGGAATATGGCAAGAAAACCAGAAAAACAAGGAACATTAAAAATTCACACTGAAGGACCCAGAATATGGCGAAAAACCCTGAAAAATGTAGAAAATTAAAAGCTCACACTGAAGGACCCCAAATATGGCGAAAAAAACCTGAAAAAGGTGGAAAATGAGAAAACCACACTGTAGGTCCTAGAATTACGAAAAAACTTGAAAAACTAGGAAATTAGAAACTCACACTGAAGGACCCCGAATATGGCGAGAAAACCTGAAAAAAGGTGGAAAATGAGAAAATCACACTGTAGGACCCAGAATTGCGAAAAAACTTGAAAACCGTCGAAAATAAAAAAAAAAAATCACACTGTAGGACCCAGAATATGCGGAGAAACCCTTGAAAAACGTGGAAAAATAAAATACACGCTGTAGGAACCAGAATATATTGAGAAACCCTGAAAAAGTAGAAAATCAAAAACTCACACTGAAGGACCCCAAATACGGGGAGAAATCCTGAAAAACGTGGAAATGAGAAAATCACACTCTAGGACCAAGAATATGACGAAAAAATCTGAAAAACCAGGAAAATTAAAAATTCACACTGAAGGACCGGGAATATGGCAAGAAAACCTGAAAAACTAGGAAAATTAAAAACACAAACTGAAGGACCCGGAATATGGCGAGAAAACATGAAAAACATGGAAAATTAAATATTCACACTGAAGGACCCAGAATATGCTGAGAAAACCTGAAAAAGTTGGATAATGAGCATTTCACAGTGTAGGACACAGAACATGACGAAAAAAAACTTAAAAACGTTTAAAATTAAAAATTCACACTGTAGGACCAGAATATGGCGAGAAACCCAGAGAAACGTGGAAAATTTAAAAATCACACTGTAGGACACAGAATATGGCGATTAACCCTGTAAAAAGTAGAATATTAAAAACTCACACTGAAGTACCCCGAAAATGGCAAGAAAACCTGAAAAAGGTGGAAAATGAGAAAATCACACTGTAGGATCCAGAATTGCGAAACAAAAAACTTGAAAAATGTCAAAAATGAGAAAATCACACTGTAGGACCCAGAATAGGCCGAGTAACCCTGAAAAACGTGGAAAATTAAAAATACACGCTGTAGGACCCAGAATATGGCAAGAAACCCTGAAAGAATTAGAAAATTAAAAACTCACACTGAAGGACCCGGAATATGGCGAGAAAACCTGAAAAACGTGGAAAATGAGAAAATCACACTGTAGGACCAGAATTGCAAAACAAAAAACTTGAAAAATATCAAAAATGAGAAAATCACACTGTAGGACCCAGAATATGCCGAGAAACCCTGAAAACGTGGAAAATTAAAAATATACGCTGGGGGAACCAGATTATGGCGAGAAACCATGAAAAAATTGGACAATGAAAATTCTCACTGTTTTACCCAGAATATGGCAATCAACCCTGAAAAAAGTAGATAACTATAAACTCACACTGATGGACCCGGAATATGGCGAGAAAACCTGAAAAAGGTGGAAAATGAGAAAATCACACTGTAGGACCAGAATTGCAAAACAAAAAACTTGAAAAATGTCAAAAATGAGAAAATCACACTGTAGGACCCAGAATAGGCCGAGTAACCCTGAAAAACGTGGAAAATTAAAAATACACGCTGTAGGACCCAGAATATGGCAAGAAACCCTGAAAGAATTAGAAAATTAAAAACTCACACTGAAGGACCCGGAATATGGTGAGAAAACCTGAAAAAGGTGGAAAATGAGAAAATCACACTGTAGGACCCAGAATTACGAAAAAACTTTAAAAACGTGGAAAATGAGAAAATCACTCTTCAGGACCCAAAATATGCCAAGAAACCGTGAAAAACGTGAAAATTAAAAATTCACACTGTCAGACCCACATTATGGCGAGAAACCTTGAAAAAAATTGGACAATAAAAATTCACACTGTATTACCCAGAATACGGCCAGCAACCCTGAAAAAAGTAGATAACTATAAACTCACACTGATGGACGAGGATATGGCTAGAAAACATGAAAAAGGTGGAAAATGAGAAAATCACACTGCAGGACCCAGAATATGCTGAGAATCCCTGAAAATCGTGGAAAATTAAAAATTCACACTGAAGGACCCGGAATTTGGCGAGAAAACCTGAAAAACGAGGAAAATTAAAAATTCACACTGTATTACCCAAAATATGGGGAGAAATACTGAAAAACGTGGAAAATTAAAAATTCACACTGCAGGACCTGGAATATGGCAAGAAATCCTGAAAAACTTGGAAACGAGAATATCACACTGTAGGACCCAGAATATGATGAAAAAACCTGGAAAACGTGGAAAATTAAAAATTCACACTGAAGGAATCAGAATATGGCGAGAAAACCTGAAAAAACGAGGAAAATTAAAAACTCACACTGTAGGACCTAGATTATGGCGAGATAACCTGAAAAAGGTGGAAAATGAGAAAATCACATGTAGGACCCAGAATTGTGAGAAAACCTGAAAAAGGTTGAAAACGAGAAAATAACACTGCAGGAGCCAGAATATGCTGAGAAAACCTGAAAAACATTGAAAATTAAATATTCACACTATAGGACCCTGAATATGGCGAGAAACACTGAAAAAGGAAAAAAACGAGAAAATCACACTGTAATAATCAGAATATGACGAAATAACTTAAAAACGTGGAAAATTTAAAATTCACACTGTAGTACCCAGAATATGGCAAGAAAACCTTAAAAACTAGAAATTAAAAAACTCACACTGAAGGACCCCAAATATGGCGAGAAAACCTGAAAAACATGGAAATGAAAAAAATCACACTGTAGAACCAGATTATGACGAAGAAACCTGAAAAATGTGGAAAAATAAAAATTCACACTCAAGGACCCGGATATAGCGAGCAAAACTGAAAAATGAGGAAAATTAAAATCTCACACTGAAGGACCCAGAATATGGCAAGAAAACCTGTAAAACCTAGAAAATTAAATATTCACACTGGAGGACACAGAATATTTTGAGAAACTGTAAAATCTTGAAAATTAAAAATTCACTCTAAAGGACCAGAATATGGCAAGAAACCTTGAAAAACGTGGAAAATTAAAAATTCACACTGAAGAACCTGGAATATGGCAAGAAAATAAGAAAAACGTGGAAATGAGAAAATCACACTGTATGACCTTGAATATGGCGAGAAAACCTGAAAAACGAGGAAAATTAGAAACTCACACTGAAGGACCCAGAATATGGCGAGCAAACCTGAAAAACATGGAAAATTAAATATTCACAAAGTAGAACCCAGGATAGGGAGAGAAACACTGAAAAAAGTGGAAAATTAAAAATTCACACTCTAGGAACAGAATATGGCAAGAAAACTTGAAAAACGTGGAAAATCGAAAATTCACACTGTAGGACTCAGAATATGCCGAGAAGACCTGAAAAAGTTGGAAAATGAGAAAATCACACTGAAGGACCCAGAATATGACGAAAAAAACTTAAAAAGGTTTAAAATTAAAAATTCATACTGTAGGACACAGAACATGGCAAGAAAACCTGAAAAACGTGAAAAATTTAAAATTCACACTGTAGGATGCAGAATATGGCGAGAAACACTGAAAAAAGTAAAAAATTTAAATCTCACACTGAAGGACCCTGAATATGTCGAGAAAACCTGAAAAAGGTGGAAAATGAGAAAATCACACTATAGGACCCAGAATTGCGAAAAAAAATTGAAAAACGTCGAAAATGAGAAAATCACACTGTAGGACCCAGAATATGCCGAGAAACCCTGAAAAATGTGCAAAATTAAACATACACGCTGTAGGACCCAGAATATGGCAACAAACCATGAAAAAACTAAAAAACTAAAAACTCACACTGAAGGACCACGAATATGGTGAGAAAACATGAAAAAGGTGGTTAATGACAAAATCAACTGTAGGACCCAGAATATGATGAAAAAAACTTAAAAACGATTAAAATTAAAAATTCACACTGTAGGACCCCGAATATGGTGAGAAAATCTGAAAATGTTTAAAAATGAGAAAAATACACTGTAGGACCCAGAATATGCTGAGAAACCCAGAAAAACGAGGAAAAATAAAAATATGCTTTGAAGGAGCCAGATTATGACAGGAAACCCTGAAAAAAGTAGAAAATTAAAAACTTACACGGAAGGACCCTGAATATGGCAAGAATACCTGAAAAAGGTGGAAATAGAGAATAATCACACTGTAGGACACAGAATTGCGAAAAAACATGAAAAACGTAGAAAATGAGAAAATCACACTGTAGGACCCAGAATTACGAAAAATTTTATAAAACGTGGAAAATGAGAAAATCACACTGCAGGACCTAGAATATGCTGAGTAACCCTGAAAAACATGAAAATTAAAAATTCACACTGTCGGACACAGAATATGGCGAGAAACCATGAAAAAAGTGGAAAATTAAAAATTCACACTGTATTACCCAGAATATGGCGAGAAATACTGAAAAACATGGAAAATTAAAAATTCACCCTGAAGGACCTGGAATATGGCAAGAAAACCTGAAAAACGAGAAAATGAGAAAAATCACACTGTAGTACCCAGAATATGACGAAAAAACCTGAAAAACGTGTAAAATTAAAAACTCACACTGAATGACCCAGAATATGGCAAGAAAACCTGAAAAAAGTAAAAAACTAAAAATTCACACTGAAAGACCCCGAATATGGCGAGAAAACCTGAAAAAGGTGGAAAATGAGAATAAATGACTGTAGGACCCAGAATTGCGAAAAAACTTGAAAAACTTCGAAAATGAGAAAATCACACTTTAGGACCCAGAATATGCCGAGAAACCCTGAAAAACGTGGAAAATTGAAAATACGCGCTGTTGGACCCAGAATATGGTGAGAAACCGGAAAAACGTGGTAAATTAAAAATACACTCTGTTGGACCCAGAATATGGCAAGAAACCCTGCAAAAGGTGAAAAATGAGAAAATCACACTGTAAGACCCAGAATTACGAAAAAACCTGAAAAACTTGGAAAATGAGAAAATCACACTGCAGGAAACAGAATATGCTGAGAAACCCTGAAAAACGTGGAAAATTAAAAATTCACACTGAAGGACCCGGAATATAGCGAGAAAACCTGAAAAAGGTGGAAAATGAGAAAATCACATGTAGAACCCAGAATAGCGAAAAAACTTGAAAAAGGTGAAAAATGAGAAAATCACACTGCAGGACCCAGAATATGCTGAGAAACCCTGATAATCATGGAAAATTAAATGTTCACACTGTAGGACCCAGAATATGCCTAGAAACCCTTGAAAAACTTGGAAAAATAAAATACACGCTGTAGGAACCAGAATATATTGAGAAACCCTGAAAAAGTAGGAAATCAAAAACTCACACTGAAGGACCCCGAATATGGGGAGAAATCCTAAAAAACGTGGAAATGAGAAAATCACACTCTAGGACCCAGAATATGACGAAAAAACCTGAAAAACATGGAAAATTAAAAATTCACACTGAAGGTCCGGGAATATGGTGAGAAAACCTGAAAAACGAGGAAAATTAAAAACACAAACTGAAGGACCCAGAATATGGCGAGAAAACATGAAAAACATGGAAAATTAAATATTCACACTGTAGGACCCAGAATATGGCGAGAAACACTGAAAAAGGAGGAAAATGAGAAAATCACACTATAGGACCAGAATATGGCAAGAAACCTTGAAAAACGTGGAAAATTAAAAATTCACAATGTAGGACCCAGAATATGCTGAGAAAATCTGAAAAAGTTGGATAATGAGAATATCAAACTGTAGGACCCAGAACATGACGAAAAAAACTTAAAAACGTTTAAAATTAAAAAATCAAACTGTAGGACCTGAATATGGCGAGAAACCCTGAGAATCGTGGAAAATTTAAACATCACACTGTAGGACGCAGAATATGGCGATTAACCCTGTAAAAAGTGGAATATTAAAAACTCACACTGAAGTACCCCGAAATTGGCAAGAAAACCTGAAAAAGGTGGAAAATGAAAAAAATCACACTGTAGGACCCAAAATATGCTGAGTAACCCTGAAAAACTTGGAAAATTAAAAATACACGCTGTAGGACCCAGAATATGGCAAAAAACCCTGAAAGAATTAGAAAATTAAAAACTCACACTGAAGGAACCGGAATATGGCAAGAAAACCTGAAAAAGTGGAAAGTCTCTCTCTGTCTCTCTCTCTATGTCTCTCTCTGTCTCTCTCTTTCTCTATCTCTGTCTCTCTCTATTTCTCTCTGTCTCTATCTGTCTCTCTCTCTGTCTCTCTCTGTCTCTCTCTCTCTCTGTCTCTCTCTTTCCCTCTCTCTGTCTCTCTCTGTCTCTATCTCTGTCTCTCTCTGTCTCTCTCTGTCACTCTGTCTCTCTCTGTCTCTCTCTGTCCCTCTCTGTCTCTCTCTGTGTCTTTCTTTGTCTCTCTTTGTTTCTCCCTGTCTCTCTCTTTATGTCTCTCTCTGTCTCTCTCTTTCTCTCTCTCTGTATCTCTCTGTCTCTCTTTGTCTCTCTCTGTGTCTTTCTTTGTCTCTCTCTGTCTCTCTTTGTCTCTCTCTGTAACTCTCTCTGTCTCTCTCTGTCTCTCTCTTTCTCTATCTCTGTCTCTCTCTGTTTCTCTCTGTCTCTATCTCTCTGTGTGTCTCTTTCTTTCCTTCTCTCTGTCTCTATCTCTTTCTCTCTATGTCTCTCTCTGTCACTCTGTCTCTCTCTGTCTCTCTCTGTCTCTCTCTGTCTCTCTCTGTCTATCTGTCTCTCTCTGTCTCTCTCTCTGTCTCTCTCTGTCTTTCTCTGTATCTTTCTTTGTCTCTCTCTGTCTCTCTGTCTCTCTCTGTCTCTCTCTGTGTCTCTCTCTATCTCTCTCTCTGTCTCTCTCTGTCTCTCTCTGTCTCTCTCAATGTATCTCTCTCTCTATGTCTCTCTCTGTGTCTTTCTTTGTCTCTCTCTGTCTCTCTCTGTCTCTCTGTGTGTCTCTCTCTGTCTCTCTCTCTATCTCTGTCTCTCTCTGTCTTTCTCACTCTGTCTCTGTCTCTCTCTGACTCTCTCTGTCTCTCTCTTTCTCTCTGTCTCTCTCTGTCTCTATCTCTGTCTCTCTCTGTCCTTCTGACTCTTTCTGTCTCTCTCTGTCTCTCTCTCTGTCTCTCTCTGTCTCTCTCCTTCTCTCTCTCTGTCTCTCTCTTTGCCTCTCTCTGTCTCTCTCTGTCTCTATCTCTGTCTGTCTCTGTCTCTCTCTGTAACTCTGTCTCTCTCTGTCTCTCTCTGTCTCTCTCTGTCTATCTGTCACTCTCTGTCTTTATCTCTGTATCTCTCTGTCTCTGTCTTTCTCTGTGTCTTTCTTTGTCTCGCTCTGTCTCTCTCTGTCTCTCTCTGTCTCTCTCTCTATGTCTCTCTTTGACTCTCTCTTTCTCTATCTCTGTCTCTCTCTGTTTCTCTCTGTCTCTGTCTCTCTCTCTGTCTCTCTCTGTCTCTCTCTGTCTCTCTCTGTCTCTCTCTGTCTCTCTCTTTCCCTCTCTCTGTCTCTCTCTGTCTCTATCTCTGTCTCTCTCTGTCTCTCTCTGTCACTCTGTCTCTCTCTGTCTCTCACTATCTCTCTCTGTCTCTCTCTGTCTATCTGACTCTCTCTGTCTCTCTCTGTCTCTCTCTCTTTCTCTGTCTCTGTCTCTCTCTGTCTCTCTCTGTCACTCTGTCTCTCTCTGTTTCTCTCTGTCTCTATCTGTCTCTCTGTCTCTATCGGTCTCTCTCTGTCTCTCTCTGTCCCTCACTCTGTATCTCTCTGTCTCTATCTCTGTCTCTCTCTGTCTCTCTCTGTCACTCTGTCCCTCTCTGTCTCTCTCTGTCTCTCTCTCTATCTCTATCTCTCTCTGTCTCTCTCTGTCTCTCTCTGTCTAACTCTATCTGTCTCTGTCTCTCTCTGTCTCCATCTGTCACTCTGTCGGTCTCTCTCTGTCTCTCTCTGTCCCTTCTGTCTCTATCTCTGTATCTCTCTGTCTCTCTCTCTGTCTCTCTGTCTCTCTGTCTCTCTCTGTGTCTCTGTCTCTCTCTGTCTCTCTCAATGTATCTCTCTGTCTCACTATGTCTCTCTCTGTGTCTTTCTTTGTCTCTCTCTGTCTCTTTCTGTCTCTCTCTGTGTCTCTCTCTGTCTCTCTCTCTCTATCTCTCTCTGTCTTTCTCACTCTGTCTCTGTCTCTCTCTGTCCCTCTCTCTGTCTCTCTCTGTCTCTATCTCTGTCTCTCTCTGACTCTCTCTGTCTCTCTCTTTCTCTCTGTCTCTCTCTCTTTATCTCTCTGTCTCTCTCTGTCTCTCTCTCTCTGTGTCTCTCTCTGTCTTTCTCTGTCTCTATCTCTGTCTCTCTCTGTCTTTCTCTGGGTCTTCCTTTGTCTCTCTCTGTCTGTCTCTGTCTCACTCTCTGTCTTTCTCTGTCTCTCTCTGTGTCTCTCTCTGTCTTTCTCTGTCTCTATCTCTATCTCTCTCTGTTTCTCTCTGTCCTTCTGACTCTTTCTGTCTCTCTCTGTCTCTCTCTCTGTGTCTCTCTGTGTCTCTCTGTCTCACTCTATGTCTTTCATTGTCTCTCTGTCTCTCTCTGTCTATCTCTCTGTCTCTCTCTGTCTCTCTCTGTCTCTCTCTGTCTCTATCTCTGTCTCTCTCTGTCTCTCTCTGTCTCTCTATGTCTCTCTTAATGTATCTCTCTGTCTCTCTATGTCTCTCTCTGTGTCTTTCTTTGTCTCTCTCTGTCTCTCTCTCTCTCTGTGTCTCACTCTGTCTCTCTCTGTCTCTCTCTCTGTCTCTGTCTCTCTCTCTGTCTCTCTCTGTCTCTCTCTCTAAATCTGTCTCTCTCTGTATTTCTCACTCTGTCTCTGTCTCTCTCTGTCCCTCTCTCTGTCTCTCTCTGTCTCTATCTCTGTCTCTCACTGACTCTCTCTGTCTCTCTCTTTCTCTCTGTCTCTCTCTGTCTCTCTTTGTCTCTCTCTCTGTATCTCTCTGTGTCTTTCTTTGTCTCTCTGTGTCTCTCTCTGTGTCTCTCTGTCTCTCTCTCTGTCTCTCTCTGTGTCTCTCTGTGTCTCTCTGTGTCTCTCTGTCTCTCTCTGTGTCTCTCTCTGTCTCTCTCTGTCTATCTCTGTCTCTCTCTGTCTCTCTCAATGTATCTCTCTGTCTCTCTATGTCTCTCTCTGTGTCTTTCTTTGTCTCTCTCAGTCTCTCTCACTCTCTGTCTCACTCTGTCTCTCTCTCTGTCTCTCTTTGTCTCTCTGTATCTCTCTGTCTCTCTCTGTCTCTCTCTGTCTCTCTCTCTGTGTCTCTCTCTGTCTTTCTTTTTCTCTATCTATATCGCTCTCTGTCTCTCTCTGTGTCTTTTTTTGTCTCTCTCTGTCTCTCTCTGTCTCTCTTAGTCTCTCTCTGTGTCTTTCATTGTCTCTCTCTGTCTCTCTCTGTCTTTCGGTGTCTCTCTCTCTGTCTCTCTCTGTCTCACTCTCTGTCTCTCTCTGTCTCTATCTCTGTCTCTCTCTGTCTCTCTCTGTCTGTCTCTGTCTGTCTATGTCTATCCCTGTCTCTCTCTGTGTCTCTCTGTGTCTCTCTCTGTGTCTCTCTGTCTCTCTCTGTGTCTCTCTCTGTCTCTCTCTGTCTCTATCTCTGTCTCTCTCTGTCTCTCTCTGTCTCTCTCAATGTATCTCTCTGTCTCTCTATGTCTCTCTCTGTGTCTTTCTTTGTCTCTCTCTTTCTTTGTCTCACTCTGTCTCTCTCTGTCTCTCTCTCTGTCTCTGTCTCTGTCTCTCTCTCTGTCTCTCTCTGTCTCTCTCTCTAACTCTGTCTCTCTCTGTATTTCTCACTCTGTCTCTGTCTCTCTCTGTCCCTCTCTCTGTCTCTCTCTGTCTCTATCTCTGTCTCTCTCTGACTCTCTCTGTCTCTCTCTTTCTCTCTGTCTCTCTCTGTCTCTCTTTGTCTCTCTGTCTGTATCTCTCTGTCTCTCTCTGTCTCTCTCTCTCAGTGTCTCCCTCTGTCTTTCTTTGTCTCTATGTCTGACTCTCTCTGTCTCTCTTGTGTCTTTCTTTGTCTCTTCTATGTCTCTCTCTGTCTCTCTCTCTGTCTCCCTCAGTCTCTCTCTGTGTCTCTCTCTGTCTTTCTCTGTCTCTATCTCTGTCTCTCTGTCTCTCTCTGTCTCTCTCTGTCCTTCTGTATATTTCTGTCTCTCTCTGTCTCTCTCTCTCTGTATCTCTCTGTCTCTCTCTGTCTCTCTCTGTGTCTTTCTTTGTCTCTCTCAGTCTCTCTCACTCTCTGTCTCACTCTGTCTCTCTCTCTGTCTCTCTTTGTCTCTCTGTATCTCTCTGTCTCTCTCTGTCTCTCTCTGTCTCTCTCTCTGTGTCTCTCTCTGTCTTTCTTTTTCTCTATCTATATCGCTCTCTGTCTCTCTCTGTGTCTTTTTTTGTCTCTCTCTGTCTCTCTCTGTCTCTCTTAGTCTCTCTCTGTGTCTTTCATTGTCTCTCTCTGTCTCTCTCTGTCTTTCGGTGTCTCTCTCTCTGTCTCTCTCTGTCTCACTCTCTGTCTCTCTCTGTCTCTATCTCTGTCTCTCTCTGTCTCTCTCTGTCTGTCTCTGTCTGTCTATGTCTATCCCTGTCTCTCTCTGTGTCTCTCTGTGTCTCTCTCTGTGTCTCTCTGTCTCTCTCTGTGTCTCTCTCTGTCTCTCTCTGTCTCTATCTCTGTCTCTCTCTGTCTCTCTCTGTCTCTCTCAATGTATCTCTCTGTCTCTCTATGTCTCTCTCTGTGTCTTTCTTTGTCTCTCTCTGTCTCTCTCTTTCTTTGTCTCACTCTGTCTCTCTCTGTCTCTCTCTCTGTCTCTGTCTCTGTCTCTCTCTCTGTCTCTCTCTGTCTCTCTCTCTAACTCTGTCTCTCTCTGTATTTCTCACTCTGTCTCTGTCTCTCTCTGTCCCTCTCTCTGTCTCTCTCTGTCTCTATCTCTGTCTCTCTCTGACTCTCTCTGTCTCTCTCTTTCTCTCTGTCTCTCTCTGTCTCTCTTTGTCTCTCTGTCTGTATCTCTCTGTCTCTCTCTGTCTCTCTCTCTCAGTGTCTCCCTCTGTCTTTCTTTGTCTCTATGTCTGACTCTCTCTGTCTCTCTTGTGTCTTTCTTTGTCTCTTCTATGTCTCTCTCTGTCTCTCTCTCTGTCTCCCTCAGTCTCTCTCTGTGTCTCTCTCTGTCTTTCTCTGTCTCTATCTCTGTCTCTCTGTCTCTCTCTGTCTCTCTCTGTCCTTCTGTATATTTCTGTCTCTCTCTGTCTCTCTCTCTCTGTATCTCTCTGTCTCTCTCTGTCTCTCTCTGTGTCTTTCTTTGTCTCTCTCTGTCTCTCTCTGTCTCTTTGTGTCTCTCTCTATCTCTCTCTGTCTCTCTCTGTCTCTATCTCTGTCTCTCTCTGTCTCTCTCTGTCTGTCTCTGTCTCTCTGTGTCTCTCTCTCTGTCTCTCTCTGTGTCTCTCTCTGTGTGTCTCTGTCTCTATCTGTTTCTCTCTCTGTCTCTCTCTGTCTCTAACTCTGTCTCTCTCTGTCTCTCTGACTCTCTCTGTATCTCTCTGTCTCCCTCTGTCTCTCTCTGTGTTTTTCTTTGTCTCTCTCTGTCTTTCTCTGTCTCTCTCTCTGTCTCTCTCTGTCTCTCTCTGTCTCTCTGTGTTTTTCTTTGTCTCTCTCTGTCTCTCTCTGTCTGTCTCTGTCTCCCTGTGTCTCTCTCTCTGTCTCTCTCTCTGTCTCTCTGTGTTTTTCTTTGTCTCTCTCTGTCTCTCTCTCTCTCTCTTTCTGTCTCTCTCTGTCTCTCTGTGTTTTTCTTTGTCTCTCTCTGTCTCTCTCTGTTTCTCTCTCTGTCTCTCTCTGTCTCTCTCTGTCTCTCTCTCTGTCTCTCTCTGTGTCTCTCTCTGTGTCTCTCTCTGTGTGTCTCTGTCTCTCTCTGTTTCTCTCTCTGTCTCTCTCTGTCTCTAACTCTGTCTCTCTCTGTCTCTCTCTGTCTCTCTCTGTCTCTCTCTCTGTATCTCTATGTCTCTCTCTGTCTCTCTCTCTGTGTCTCTCTCTTTCTTTCTCTGTCTCTATCTCTGTCTCGCTCTGTCTCTCTCTGTCTCTCTCTTTCTCTCTGTCTCTCTCTGTCTCTCTCTCTGTATCTCTCTGTCTCTCTCTGTCTCTCTCTCTGTGTCTCTCTCTTTCTTTCTCTGTCTCTATCTCTGTCTCGCTCTGTCTCTCTCTGTGTCTTTCTTTGTCTCTCTCTGTCTCTCTCTGTCTCACTCTCTGTCTCTCTCTGTCTCTATCTCTGTCTCTCTCTGTCTCTCTCTGTCTGTCTCTGTCTGTCTATGTCTATCTCTGTCTCTCTCTGTGTCTCTCTGTGTCTCTCTCTGTGTCTCTCTGTGTCTCTCTGTCTCTCTCTGTGTCTCTCTCTGTCTCTCTCTGTCTCTATCTCTGTCTCTCTCTGTCTCTCTATGTCTCTCTCAATGTATCTCTCTGTCTCTCTATGTCTCTCTCTGTGTCTTTCTTTGTCTCTCTCTGTCTCTCTCTTTCTGTGTCTCACTCTGTCTCTCTCTGTCTCTCTCTCTGTCTCTGTCTCTGTCTCTCTCTCTGTCTCTCTCTGTCTCTCTCTCTAACTCTGTCTCTCTCTGTATTTCTCACTCTGTCTCTGTCTCTCTCTGTCCCTCTCTCTGTCTCTCTCTGTCTCTATCTCTGTCTCTCTCTGACTCTCTCTTTCTCTCTCTTTCTCTCTGTCTCTCTCTGTCTCTCTTTGTCTCTCTGTCTGTATCTCTCTGTCTCTCTCTGTCTCTCTCTCTCAGTGTCTCCCTCTGTCTTTCTTTGTCTCTATGTCTGACTCTCTCTGTCTCTCTTGTGTCTTTCTTTGTCTCTTCTATGTCTCTCTCTGTCTCTCTCTCTGTCTCCCTCAGTCTCTCTCTGTGTCTCTCTCTGTCTTTCTCTGTCTCTATCTCTGTCTCTCTGTCTCTCTCTGTCTCTCTCTGTCCTTCTGTATATTTCTGTCTCTCTCTGTCTCTCTCTCTGTATCTCTCTGTCTCTCTCTGTCTCTCTCTGTGTCTTTCTTTGTCTCTCTCTGTCTCTCTCTGTCTCTTTGTGTCTCTCTCTATCTCTCTCTGTCTCTCTCTGTCTCTATCTCTGTCTCTCTCTGTCTCTCTCTGTCTCTCTGTCTCTCTGTGTCTCTCTCTCTGTCTCTCTCTGTGTCTCTCTCTGTGTCTCTCTCTGTGTGTCTCTGTCTCTCTCTGTTTCTCTCTCTGTCTCTCTCTGTCTCTAACTCTGTCTCTCTCTGTCTCTCTCTGTCTCTCTCTGTCTCTCTCTCTGTATCTCTATGTCTCTCTCTGTCTCTCTCTCTGTGTCTCTCTCTTTCTTTCTCTGTCTCTATCTCTGTCTCGCTCTGTCTCTCTCTGTCTCTCTCTTTCTCTCTGTCTCTCTCTGTCTCTCTCTCTGTATCTCTCTGTCTCTCTCTGTCTCTCTCTCTGTGTCTCTCTCTTTCTTTCTCTGTCTCTATCTCTGTCTCGCTCTGTCTCTCTCTGTGTCTTTCTTTGTCTCTCTCTGTCTCTCTCTGTCTCACTCTCTGTCTCTCTCTGTCTTTCTCTGTCTCTCTCTGTCTTTCTCTGTCTCTATCTCTGTCTCTCTCTGTCTCTCTCTGTCCTTCTGACTCTTTATGTCTCTCTCTGTCTCTCTCTCTGTATCTCTCTGTCTCTCTCTGTCTCTCTCTGTGTCTTTCATTGTCTCTCTCTGACTCTCTCTGTCTCTCTCTGTCTCTCTCTCTCTCTCTATGTCTCTCTCTCTCTCTATCTCTGTCTCTCTCTGTCTGTCTCTGTCTGTCTCTGTCTCTCTCTGTCTCTCTCTGTCTCTCTCTCTGTCTCTCTCTGTGTCTCTCTGTGTCTCTCTGTGTCTCTCTCTGTGTCTCTCTGTGTCTCTCTCTGTCTCTCTCTGTGTCTCTCTGTGTCTCTCTGTGTCTCTCTGTCTCTCTCTGTGTCTCTCTCTGTCTCTCTCTGTCTATCTCTGTCTCTCTCTGTCTCTCTCAATGTATCTCTCTGTCTCTCTATGTCTCTCTCTGTGTCTTTCTTTGTCTCTCTCAGTCTCTCTCTCTCTCTCTGTCTCACTCTGTCTCTCTCTCTGTCTCTCTTTGTCTCTCTCTCTGTATCTCTCTGTCTCTCTCTGTCTCTCTCTGTCTCTTTCTCTGTGTCTCTCTGTCTTTCTTTTTCTCTATCTATATCGCTCTCTGTCTCTCTCTGTGTCTTTCTTTGTCTCTCTCTGTCTCTCTCTGTCTCTCTCTGTCTCTCTCTGTCTCTCTTAGTCTCTCTCTGTGTCTTTCATTGTCTCTCTCTGTCTCTCTCTGTCTTTCGGTGTCTCTCTCTCTGTCTCTCTCTGTCTCACTCTCTGTCTCTCTCTGTCTCTATCTCTGTCTCTCTCTGTCTCTCTCTGTCTGTCTCTGTCTGTCTATGTCTATCCCTGTCTCTCTCTGTGTCTCTCTGTGTCTCTCTCTGTGTCTCTCTGTCTCTCTCTGTGTCTCTCTCTGTCTCTCTCTGTCTCTATCTCTGTCTCTCTCTGTCTCTCTCTGTCTCTCTCAATGTATCTCTCTGTCTCTCTATGTCTCTCTCTGTGTCTTTCTTTGTCTCTCTCTGTCTCTCTCTTTCTTTGTCTCACTCTGTCTCTCTCTGTCTCTCTCTCTGTCTCTGTCTCTGTCTCTCTCTCTGTCTCTCTCTGTCTCTCTCTCTAACTCTGTCTCTCTCTGTATTTCTCACTCTGTCTCTGTCTCTCTCTGTCCCTCTCTCTGTCTCTCTCTGTCTCTATCTCTGTCTCTCTCTGACTCTCTCTGTCTCTCTCTTTCTCTCTGTCTCTCTCTGTCTCTCTTTGTCTCTCTGTCTGTATCTCTCTGTCTCTCTCTGTCTCTCTCTCTCAGTGTCTCCCTCTGTCTTTCTTTGTCTCTATGTCTGACTCTCTCTGTCTCTCTTGTGTCTTTCTTTGTCTCTTCTATGTCTCTCTCTGTCTCTCTCTCTGTCTCCCTCAGTCTCTCTCTGTGTCTCTCTCTGTCTTTCTCTGTCTCTATCTCTGTCTCTCTGTCTCTCTCTGTCTCTCTCTGTCCTTCTGTATATTTCTGTCTCTCTCTGTCTCTCTCTCTCTGTATCTCTCTGTCTCTCTCTGTCTCTCTCTGTGTCTTTCTTTGTCTCTCTCTGTCTCTCTCTGTCTCTTTGTGTCTCTCTCTATCTCTCTCTGTCTCTCTCTGTCTCTATCTCTGTCTCTCTCTGTCTCTCTCTGTCTGTCTCTGTCTCTCTGTGTCTCTCTCTCTGTCTCTCTCTGTGTCTCTCTCTGTGTGTCTCTGTCTCTATCTGTTTCTCTCTCTGTCTCTCTCTGTCTCTAACTCTGTCTCTCTCTGTCTCTCTGACTCTCTCTGTATCTCTCTGTCTCCCTCTGTCTCTCTCTGTGTTTTTCTTTGTCTCTCTCTGTCTTTCTCTGTCTCTCTCTCTGTCTCTCTCTGTCTCTCTCTGTCTCTCTGTGTTTTTCTTTGTCTCTCTCTGTCTCTCTCTGTGTCTCTTTCTGTCTCACTCTGTCTCTCTCTGTCTCTCTCTCTGTCTCTCTCTGTCTCTCTCTCTCTTTCTCACTCTGTGTATCTCTGTCTCTCTGTGTGTCTCTCTCTGTCTCACTCTGTCTTTCTCTGTCTCTCTCTGTCTCTCTCTCTGTCTCTCTGTCTCTCTTTGTCTCTCTCTGTCTCTATCTCTGTCTCTCTCTGTCTCTCTCTGTCTCTCTCTGTCTGTCTCTGTCTCTCTGTGTGTCTCTCTCTGTGTCTCTCTGTGTCTCTCTCTGTGTCTCTCTCTGTCTCTCTGTCTCTCTCAATGTATCTCTCTGTCTCTCTATGTCTCTCTCTGTCTTTCTTTGTCTCTCTCTGTCTCTCTCTGTCTCTCTCTGTCTCTCTATGTGACTGTCAGTGGCCCCACACAGCCTCACATATACTTCTAAAAATTTAAAGAAGGGTGTGGCCACTCTAAAAGCTCAACAATTAACAGCATTGTCTCCTCTTCCAGAGTACCTGGGATCAACTACCAGCAACTATATGGTGGCCCATCTCCAGTTCCAGGGGATCAGACAGACAGACATACAGACAGTGATAAAAATGGCAGGCCTGCCTGGTCTTTCTTTCTTTCTTATCCTTTTTAAAAAATGTTTATTTATATATTTATTTATGTATTTATTAGATATAAGTACACTGTAGCTGTCTTCAGACACTCCAGAAGAGGGTGTCAGATTCTGGAGAATCTAAATCCCTCTTATGGTCTGCATATGATGTACATAAACACAGCCTCACATATACTTCTAAAAATTTAAAGATGTGTGGGGCCACTGAGAGGGCTCAACAATTAACAGCATTGTCTCCTCTTTCAGAGAACCTGGGATCAACTACCAGCAACTTTATGGTAGCCCATCTCCAGTTCCAGGGGATCAGACAGACAGACAGACAGACAGACAGAGATAAGGATGGCAGGCCTGCCTGGTCTTACTTTCTATCTTATCCTTTTTAAAAAATGTTTATTTATTTATTTATTTACTTATGTATTTATTATATATAAGTACACTGTAGCTGTCTTCAGTCACTCCAGTAGAGGGTGTCAGATTCTGGAGAATCTAAATCCTCTTATAATCTGAATATGATGTACATAAACACAGCCTCACTTATACTTCTAAATATTTAAAGAAGTGTGGGGCCATTGAAAGGGCTCAACAATTAACAGCATTGTCTCCTCTTCCAGAGTACATGGGATCAACTAACAGCAACTATATGGTGGCCCATCTCCAGTTCCAGGGGATCAGACAGACAGACATACAGACAGTGATAAGGATGGCAGGCCTGCCTGGTCTTTCTTTCTTTCTTATCCTTTTTAAAAAAATGTTTATTTATATATTTATTTATGTATTTATTAGATATAAGTACACTGTAGCTGTCTTCAGACACTCCAGAAGAGGGTGTCAGATTCTGGAGAATCTAAATCCCTCTTATGGACTGCATATGATGTACATAAACACAGCCTCACATATACTTCTAAAAATTTAAAGATGTGTGGGGCCACTGAGAGGGCTCAACAATTAACAGCATTGTCTCCTCTTTCAGGGAACCTGGGATAAACTACCAGCACCTTATGGTGGCCCATCTCCAGTTCCAAGGGATCAGACAGACAGACAGACAGAGAGACAGAGATAAAGATGGCAGGCCTGACTGGTCTTTCTTTATTTCTTATACTTTTTAAAAAATGTTTATTTATTTATTTATTTATTTATTTATTTATTTATTTATTAGATATAAGTACACTGTAGCCGTCTTCAGACACTCCAGAAGATGGTGTCAGATTCTGGAGAATCTAAATCCCTCTTATGGTCTGAATATGATGTACATAAACACAGCCTCACATATACTTCTAAAAATTAAAAATGGGTGGGGCCACTGAAAGGGCTCAACAATTAACAGCATTGTCTCCTCTTCCAGAGAACCTCGGATCAACTACCAGCACCTACAAGGTGGCCCATCTCCAGTTCCAGGGGATCAGACAGACAGACAGACAGGCAGAGATAAAGATGGCAGGCCTGCCTGGTCTTTCTTTCTTTCTTATCCTTTTTAAAAAATATTTATTTATTTATTTATTTATTTATTTATTTATTTATTTATTTATGTATTTCTTAGATATAAGTACACTGTAGCTTTCTTTAGACACTCCAGAGGAGGGTGTCAGATTCTGGAGAATGTAAATCCCTCTTACGGTCTGCATATGATGTACATAAACACAGCCTCACATATACTGAGCTGAGGTGTCACAGGCCAACTGCTGGAATTTCTGAGTACCACCTAGATAGAGAAAAGCTATGCTGTGGTTGCTTAATTTATGTATTTTATTATTTCTATTTGTTGTTTTGTTTTGTTTTATTTGTTTTTAGAGAAGTCCTCTGTCTGTAGCTCTGGCTGACCCAGGACTGCCTACTTGTGTTAATTAGGGTTTCACAGCTGAGAACAGACACCAAGAGCAAGGTAAGGCTTAGAAAACCCTACATTCAGTGGTGGCTCAAGCTCTTAATGAGAGCACTCTGTAGGCAGAGGCAGTCAGTTTCTGAGTTCGAGGCCACCCTGGTGAAAGACAGGGCTAGGGTAGGGGCTAGGGTGAGGAAAGGAAGAAAGGAAAGAAGGAAAGAAAGAAAGGAAAGAAGAAAAGAAAGAAAAAGTTTTTATAAAAGTTTTATAAAAAGTGTTAAAGTTTTTAAAAATTAAAAAAAAAAAAATACCAGATCACCATCACACAGCATTGGCTGTCTTCAGGTGTATCCTTTCAGCCTCCAAAACAAAAAACAATGGCTGGTTGTCTTCAGGTGTATCCTATTCTCGAGTCTTATTTCCAACCTTAGAGCTGGGCTGAGCTGCCTCATTATGTAATTGCAAACCTTCCTTGGTTTGTCTTTTCCATTTCTAAGACTAACAGGCCTTTTTCTATTTATTGAATATGCTCATGACTGTCCTTTAGATATAGTAAATATAACTGTTGCTTATAAAACTTGTTTTCTAGGAATTTTTAAAGGGCAATGGCAGAGTTTATTTATAAAAAAATATTTTGCATTTATTTATTTGTGTGAGTGATGAAGCTCAGGTCTTCAAACTTGTCAGGAGGTATGATTACCTCCCCTCTCTCTCAACCCCTCTCTCTCCTTTCTCAATGATTGTGTAAGAATGTTTTGCATGGGTATGCTGTGCCCACAGACTCCAGAACAGAGTATTAGATCCCCTGGAACTGGAGATGGGCCACCATATATAATACTGGTAATTGAGCCCAGGTTCTCTGGAAGAGGAGACAATGCTCTTAATTGTTGAGCCCTCTCTGTAGCCACATCTTTCTTTTTCTTTTTTTTTTTTGAGTATATGTGAGGCTGTGTTTATATACATCATATGCAGACAATAAGAATGATTTAGATTCTTCAGAATCTGACACCCTCTTCTGGACTGTCTGAAGATAGCTACAGCATACTTAAATATAATAAATAAATAAATCTTTTAAAAAAAAAGGAAAAGTAAAAAAGAAAGAACAGGCCTGCCATATGCATGTTCATAGAGGAAAATGGAAGAGACCCCAATCTAACCTCAGCAGGGTGCTTCCTTCTGGATGGTAGCTCACAGTTTCATCCCAGCAAGACAGGCAAATCACTGAGTTCAAGGACAGTAAGGTTCAGGACAGCCAAGGTTAGGAAGGAAAAGGGTCTATGTTGAGAATACAAACCCACAAAACAACAACTAGGAAAAAGAAGTGACAGTGTAACTTGGGGTAGGGTACCAACAAGAGAAAGCTTTCTGTTACCACTTACAAACACCAGTAGCCTTGCACCCTTCTGCCCAGGTCCCTGCCTTCCTTTCTAGGAATTCTAAGGATGCCAGGGGGTGGGGGAATCCAGATTAACTTTTTAAAAACAAAGACTTGGTCTTTGATGTCTATAGGAAGCCCTTCTCAGTGCCTTTAACTACCACTGAACTTTCAGGGCTGTGACTCAACTGTAACAAGGAACAGGGCTAAGAACCTGCAGCCTTTGAAAACAACTATTTTTTTAAAGTGGGGGACACAAATCAGCAGTAGAACCCCTCAGGTTCAGCCATAATACTTGTTAGGGAAAGAGCCTCAATGTCCGGAGCTGAGGTCTCATGGGTGAACTGCTTCAAGCTCTGAGTATCATTGAAAGAAAGAAAAGATATCATGTGGTTGCTTAATTTATTTATTTTATTATTTCTATTTTTTGTTTTCTTTTGTTTTGTTTTAGCAAAGGCCTCAGTCTGTAGCTATGGCTGACCTAGGACAGACTACATGTGTTAATTAGGGTTTCACAGCTGAGAAACAGACCATACCTATGTAAGACTTAGAAAACCCAACAGTCAGTGGTGGCTCGAGCTCTTAATGAGAGCACTCTGGAGGCAGAGGCAGTCAGTTTCTGAGTTCGAGGCCAGCCTGGTTAAAGACAGGGATAGGCAGGGCTAGGCAAGGCAGGGCTGGGCTAGGCTAGGCTAGGCAAGGGGCTGGGCTAGTCAAGGCAAGGGACTAGGCTAGGCTACTCAAGGGGATTAGGCAAGACAGACAGACAGACAGAGAGAAAGACAGACAAGGATGGCAGGCCTGCCTGGTTTTTCTTTCTTTCTTATCCCTTTTAAAAAATGTTTGTTTATTTATTTATTCATTTATTTATTTATGTATTTATTAGATATACTTACACTGTAGCTGTCTTCAGACACTCCAGAAGAGGTTGTCAGATTCTGGAGAATCTATATCCCTCTTATGGTCTGCATATGATGTACATACACACAGCCTCACATTTACATCTAAAAATTTAAAGATGTGTTGGTCCAATGAAAGGGATCAACAATTAACAGCATTGTCTCCTCTTATAGAGAACCTGGGATCAAGTACCAGCAACTATATGGTGGCCCATCTCCAGTTGCAGGGGTTCAGACAGACAGACAGACATACAGACAGATAGAGTTAAGGATGGCAGGCCTACCTTGTCTTTCCTTCTTTCTTATCCTTTTAAAAAATGTTTATTAATTTAAGTATGTATTTATTAGATATAAGTACACTGTAGCTGCTTTCAGACACTCCAGAAGAGGGTGTCAGATTCTGGAGAATCTAAATCCCTCTTATGGTCTGCATATGATGTACATAAACACAGCCTCACATATACTTCTAAAAATTTAAAGATGGGTGAGGCCACTGAAAGGGCTCAACAATTAACAGCACTGACTCCTCTTCCAGAGAACCTGGGATCAACTACGAGCAACTATATGGTGGCCCATCTCCCGTTCCAGGGGATCAGGCAGACAAAGAGACAGACAGACAAGGGTGGCAGGCCTCCCTGGCATTTCTTTCTTTCTTATCCTTTTTAAAAAATGTTTATTTATTTATTTATGTATTTATTAGATATAAGTACACCGTAGCTGTCTTCAGACACTCCAGAAGAGGGTGTCAGATTCGGGAGAATATAAATCCCTCTTATGGTCTGCATATGATGGACATAAACACAGATTCACATACACTTCTAAAAATTTAAGATGGGTGGGCCCACTGAAAGGGCTCAACAATTAACAGCATTGTCTCTTCTTCCAGAGAACCTGGGATCAACTACCAGCAACTATATGGTGGCCCAACTCCAGTTCCAGGGGATCAGACAGATAGACACACAGAGATAAAAAGGGCAGGTCTGCCTGGTTTTTCTTTCTTTCTTATCCTTTTAAAATAATGTTTATTTATTTATTTATTTATTTATTTATTTATTTATTTATGTATTTATTAGATATAAGTACATTGTAGTTGTCTTTAGACACTCCAGAAGAGGGTGTAAGATTCTGGAGAATCTAAATCCCTCTTATGGTCTGCATATGATGTACATAAACACAGCCTAACATATACTTCTAAAAATTTAAAGATAGGTGGAGCCACTGAAAGGGCTCAACAATTAACAGCATTGTCTCCTCTTCCAGAGGACCTGGGATCAACTAACAGCAACAATATGGTGGCCCATCTCCAGTTCCAAGGAATCAGACAGACAGACAGACAGACTGACAGAGGTAAGGATGGAGGCCTGCCTGGTCTTTCTTTCTTTCTTATACTTTTAAAAAAATGTTTATTTATTTATTTATTTATTTATTTATTTATTAGATATAAGTACACTGTAGCTGTCTTCAGACAATCTAGAAGAGGGTGTCATCTTCTGGAGAATCTAAATCCCTCTTATGGTCTGCATATGATGTACATAAACACAGCCTCACCTATACTTCTAAAAATTTAAAGATGGGTGGGCCCACTGAAAGGGCTCAACAATTAACACCATTGTCTCCTCTTCCAGAGAACGTGGGATCAACTACCAGCAACTATGTGGTGGCCCATCTCAAGTTGCAGGGCATCAGAGAGACAGACAGACAGACAGAGATAAGGATGGCAGGCCTGCCTGATTTATCTTTCTTTCTTATCTTTTTAAAAAATGTTTATTAATTAATTAATTTATTTATTTATTTATTTATTTATTAGATATAAGTACACTGTAGCTGTCTTAAGACTCTCCAGAAAAGGGTGTCAGATTCTGGAGAATCTATATCCCTCTTATGGTCTGCATATGATGTACATAAACACAGCCTCACATATACTTCTAAAAATTTAAAGATGGTTGGGGCCACTGAAAGGGCTCAACAATTAACAGCATTGTCTCCTCTTCCAGAGGACCTGGGATCAACTACCAGCAACTATATTGTGGCCCATCTCCAGTTCCAGGCGATCAGACAGACATACATACAGACAGACAGACAAGGATTGCAGGCCTGCCTGGTTTTTCTTTCTTTCTTATACATTTTAAAAATGTTTATTTATTTATATATATATTTATTAGATATAAGTACACTGTAGCTGTCTTCAGACACTCCAGAAGAGGGTGTCATATTCTGGAGAATCTAAATCCCTCTTATGGTCTGCATATGATGTACATAAACACAGCCTCACATATATTTCTAAAAATTTGAAGAAGGGTGGGACCACTCTAAAAGCTCAACAATTAACAGCATTGTATCCTCTTCCAGAGTTTCTGGGATCAACTACCAGCAACTATATGGTGGCCCATCTCCAGTTCCAGGGGATCAGACAGACAGACAGACAGACAGTGATAAGGATTGCAGGCCTGCCTGGTCTTTCATTCTTTCTTATCCTTTTTAAAAAAATGTTTATTTATATATTTATTTATGTATTTATTAGATATATGTACACTGTAGCTGCTTTCAGACACTCCAGAAGAGGGTGTCAGATTCTGGAGAATCTAAATCCCTCTTATGGTCTGCATATGATGTACATAAACACAGCCTCACATATACTTCTAAAAATTTAAAGAAGGGTGGGGCCACTCTAAAAGCTCAACAATTAACAGCATTGTCTCCTCTTCCAGAGTACCTGGGATCAACTACCAGCAACTATATGGTGGCCCATCTCCAGTTCCAGGGGATCAGACAGACAGACATACAGACAGTGATAAGGATGGCAGGCCTGCCTGGTCTTTCTTTCTTTCTTATCCTTTTTAAAAAAATGTTTATTTATATATTTATTTATGTATTTATTAGATATATGTACACTGTAGCTGTCTTCAGACACTCCAGAAGTGAGTGTCAGATTCTGGAGAATCTAAATCCCTCTTATGGTCTGCATATTCGGTACATAAACACAGCCTCGCATATACTTATAAAAATTTAAAGATGGGTGGGTCCACTGAGAGGGCTCAACAATTAACAGCATTGTCTCCTCTTTCAGAGAACCTGGGATAAACTACCAGCACCTTATGGTGGCCCATCTCCAGTTCCAGAGGATCAGACAGACTTACAGACAGAGAGACAGAGATATGGATGGCAGGCCTGCCTGGTCTTTCTTTATTTCTTATACTTTTTAAAAAATGTTTATTTATTTATTTATTTATTTATTTATTTATTTATTTATTTATCTATGTATGTATTAGATATAAGTACTCTGTAGCTGTCTTCAGACACTCCAGAAGAGGGTGTCAGATTCTAGAGAATCTAAATTCCTCTTATGGTCTGAATATGATGTACATAAACACAGCCTCACATATACTTCTAAAAATTATAAATAGGTGGGGCCACTGAAAGGACTCAACAATTAACAGCATTGTCTCCTCTTCCAGAGAACCTGGAATCAACTACCAGCACCTATAAGGTGGCCCATCTCCAGTTCCAGGGGATCAGACAGACAGACAGACAGACAGAGATAAGGAGGCCAGGCATGCCTGGTTTTTCTTTCTTTCTTATCCTTTTAAAATAATGTTTATTTATTTATTTATTTATTTATTTATTTATTTATTTATTTATGTATTTATTAGATATAAGTACACTGTAGTTGTCTTCAGACACTCCAGAAGAGGGTGTCAGATTCTGGAGAATCAAAATCCCTCTTATGGTCTACATATGATATACGTAAACACAGCCTAACATATACTTCTAAAAATTTAAAGATAGGTGGAGCCACTGAAAGGGCTCAACAATTAACAGCATTGTCTCTTCTTCCAGAGAACCTGGGATCAACTAACAGCAACTATATGGTGGCCTTCTCCAGTTCCAAGGGATCAGACAGACAGACTGACAGAGGTAAGGATGGAGGCCTGCGTGGTCTTTCTTTCTTTCTTATACTTTTAAAATAATGTTTATTTATTTATTTATTTATTTATTTACTTATTTATTTATTTATTTATTTATTTATTAGATATAAGTACACTGTAGCTGTCTTCAGACACTCTAGAAGAGGGTGTCATCTTTTGGAGAATCTAAATCGCTCTTATGGTCTGCATATGATGTACATAAACACAGCCTCATATATACTTCTAAAAATTTAAAGATGGGTGGGCCCACTGAAAGGGCTCAACAATTAACACCATTGTCTCCTCTTCCAGAGAACGTGGGATCAACTACCAGCAACTATGTGGTGGCCCATCTCAAGTTGCAGGGGATCAGAGAGACAGACAGACAGACAGAGATAAGGATGGCACGCCTGCCTGGTCTTTCATTCTTTCTTATCCTTTTTTAAAAAAAGTTTATTTATATATTTATTTATGTATTTATTAGATATAAGTACACTGTAGCTGTCTTCAGACTCTCCAGAAGAGGGTGTCAGATTCTGGAGAATCTATATCCCTCTTATAGTCTGCATATGATGTACATAAACACAGCCTCACATATACTTCTAAAAATTTAAAGATGGTTGGGGCCACTGAAAAAGCTCAACAATTAACAGCATTGTCTCCTCTTCCAGAGGACCTGGGATCAACTACCAGCAAATATATTGTGGCCCATCTCCAGTTCCAGGGGATCAGACAGACATACATACAGACAGACAGACAATGATTGCAGGCCTGCCTGGTTTTTCTTTCTTCTTATACATTTTAAAAATGTTTATTTATTTATATATATATTTATTAGATATAAGTACATTGTAGCTGTCTTCAGACACTTCAGAAGAGGGTGTCATATTCTGGAGAATCTAAATCCCTCTTATGGACTGCATATGATGTACATAAACACAGCCTCACATATACTTCTAAAAATTTAAAGAAGTGTGGGGCCACTCTAAAAGCTCAACAATTAACAGCATTGTCTCCTCTTCCAGAGTACCTGGGATCAACTACCAGCAACTATATGGTGGCCCATCTCCAGTTCCAGAGGATCAGACAGACAGACATACAGACAGTGATAAGGATGGCAGGCCTGCCTGGTCTTTCTTTCTTTCTTATCCTTTTAAAAAAATGTTTATTTATATATTTATTTATGTATTTATTAGATATAAGTACACTGTAGCTGTCTTCAGACACTCCAGAAGAGGGTGTCAGATTCTGGAGAATCTAAATCCCTCTTATGGTCTGCATATGATGTACATAAACACAGCCTCACATATACTTCTAAAAAATTAAAGATGTTTGGGGCCACTCAGAGGGCTCAACAATTAACAGCATTATCTCCTCTTTCAGAGAACCTGGGATAAACTACCAGCACCTTATGGTGGCCCATCTCCAGTTCCAGTGGATCAGACAGACAGACAGACAGAGAGACAGAGATAAGGATGGCAGGTCTGCCTGGTCTTTCTTTATTTCTTATACTTTTTAAAAAATGTTTATTTATTTATTTATTTATTTATTTATTTATTTATTTATTTATTAGATATAAGTACACTGTAGCCGTCTTCAGACACTCCAGAAGAGGGTGTCAGATTCTGGAGAATCTAAATCCCTCTTATGGTCTGAATATGATGTACATAAACACAGCCTCACATATACTTCTAAAAATTAAAAATAGGTGGGGCCACTGAAAGGACTCAACAATTAACAGCATTGTCTCCTCTTCCAGAGAACCTGGGAACAAATACCAGCACCTAAAAGGTGGCCCATCTCCAGTTCCAGGGGATCAGACAGACAGACAGACAGACAGTGATAAGGATGGCAGGCCTGCCTGGTCTTTCTTTCTTTCTCATTCTTTTTTTAAAAAAATGTTTATTTATTTATTTATTTATTTATTTATTTATTTATTTATTTATTTATTTATTATTAGATATAAGTACACTGTAGCTGTTCAGACACTCCAGAAGAGGGTGTCAGATTCTGGAGAATCTAAATCACTCTTATGGTCTGCATATGATGTACATAAACACAGCCTCACATATACTTCTAAAAATTTATAGAAGGGTGGGGCCACTCTAAAAGCTCAACAATTAACAGCATTGTCTCCTCTTCCAGAGTACCTGGGATCAACTACCAGCAACTATAAGGTGGCCCATCTCCAGTTCCAGGGGATCAGACAGACAGACATACAGACAGTGATAAGGATGGCAGGCCTGCCTGGTCATTCTTTCTTTCTTATCCTTTTCAAAAAATGTTTATTTATATATTTATTTATGTATTTATTAGATATAAGTACACTGTAGCTGTCTTCAGACACTCCAGAAGAGGGTGTCAGATTCTGGAGAATCTAAATCCCTCTTATGGTCTGCATATGATGTACATAAACACAGCCTCACATATACTTCTAAAATTTTAAAGATGTGTGGGACCACTGAGAGGGCTCAACAATTAACAGCATTGTCTCCTCTTTCAGAGAATCTGGGATAAACTACCAGCACCTTATGGTGGCCCATCTCCAGTTCCAGTGGATCAGACAGAGAGACAGACAGACAGAGAGACAGAGATAAGGATGGCAGGCCTGCCTGGTCTTTCTTTATTTCTTATACTTTTTAAATAATGTTAATTAATTAATTAATTAATTAATTAATTTATTTATGTATTTATTAGATATAAGTACACTGTAGCCGTCTTCAGACACTCCAGAAGAGGGTGTCAGATTCTAGAGAATCTAAATCCCTCTTATGGTCTGAATATGATGTACATAAATACAGCCTCACATATATTTCTAAAAATTATAAATAGGTGGGGCCACTGAAAGGGCTCAACAATTAACACCATTGTCTCCTCTTCCAGAGAACCTGGGATCAACTACCAGCACCTAAAAGGTGGCCCATCTCCAGTTCCAGGGGATCAGACAGACAGACAGACAGGCAGTGATAAGGATGGCAGGCCTTCCTGGTCTTTCTTTCTTTCTTATCCTTTTTTTAAAAAAATGTTTGTTTATTTATTTATTTATTTATTTATTTATTTATTTATTATTAGATATAAGTACACTTTAGCTGTTCAGACACTCCAGAAGAGGGTGTCAGATTCTGGAGAATCTAAATCCCTCTTATGGTCTGCATATGATGTACATAAACACAGCCTCACATATACTTCTAAAAATTTAAAGAAGGGTGGGGCCACTCTAAAAGCTCAACAATTAACAGCATTGTCTCCTCTTCCAGAGTACCTGGGATCAACTACCAGCAACTATATGGTGGCCCATCTCCAGTTCCAGGGGATCAGACAGACAGACATACAGACAGTGATAAGGATGGCAGGCCTGCCTGGTCTTTCTTTCTGTCTTATCCTTTTTAAAAAAATGTTTATTTATTTATTTATTTATGTATTTATTAGATATAAGTACACTGTAGCCGTCTTCAGACACTCCATAAGAGGGTGTCAGATTCTAGAGAATCTAAATCCCTCTTATGGTCTGAATATGATGTACATAAACACAGCCTCATATATACTTCTAAAAATTATAAATAGGTGGGGCCACTGAAAGGACTCAACAATTAACAGCATTGTCTCCACTTCCAGAGAACCAGGGATCAACTACCAGCACCTCAAAGGTGGCCCATCTCCAGTTCCAGGGGATCAGACAGACAGACAGACAGACAGTGATAAGGATGGCAGGCCTGCCTGGTCTTTCTTTCTTTCTTATCCTTTTTTCAAAAAAATATTTGTTTATTTATTTATTTATTTATTTATTTATTTATTTGTTTATTTATTTATTATTAGATATAAGTACACTGTAGCTGTTCAGACACTCCAGAAGAGGGTGTCAGATTCTGGAGAATCTAAATCCCTCTTATGGTCTGCATATGATGTACATAAACACAGCCTCATATATACTTCTAAAAATTTAAAGAAGGGTGGGGCCACTCTAAAAGCTCAACAATTAACAGCATTGTCTCCTCTTCCAGAGTACCTGGGATCAACTACCAGCAACTATATGGTGGCCCATCTCCAGTTCCAGGGGATCAGACAGACAGACATACAGAGAGTGATAAGGATGGCAGGCCTGCCTGGTCTTTCTTTCTTTATTATCCTTTTTAAAAAATGTTTATTTATATATTTATTTATGTATTTATTAGATATATGTACACTGTAGCTGTCTTCAGACACTCCAGAAGAGGTTGTCAGATTCTGGAGAATCTAAATCCCTCTTATGGTCTGCATATTCGGTACATAAACACAGCCTTGCATATACTTCTAAAAATTTAAAGATGGGTGGGGCCACTGAGAGGGCTCAACAATTAACAGCATTGTCTCCTCTTTCAGAGAACCTGGGATAAACTACCAGCACCTTATGGTGGCCCAACTCCAGTTCCAGTGGATCAGACAGACAGACAGACAGAGAGACAGATTTAAGGATGGCAGGCCTGCCTGGTCTTTCTTTATTTCTTATACTTTTTAAAAAATGTTTATTGATTTATTTATTTATTTATTTATGTATTTATTAGATATAAGTACACTGTAGCCGTCTTCAGACACTCCAGAAGAGGTTGTCAGATTCTAGAGAATCTAAATCCCTCTTATGGTCTGAATATGATGTACATAAACACAGCCTCACATATACTTCTAAAAATTATAAAGGTGGGGCCACTGAAAGGACTCAACAATTAACAGCATTGTCTCCTCTTCCAGAGAACCTGGGATCAACTACCAGCACCTAAAAGGTGGCCCATCTCCAGTTCCAGGGGATCAGACAGACAGACAGACAGACAGTGATAAGGATGGCAGGCCTGCCTGGTCTTTCTTTCTTTCTTATCCTTTTTTTAAAAAAATGTTTGTTTATTTATTTATTTATTTATTTATTATTAGATATAAGTACACTGTAGCTGTTCAGACACTCCAGAAGAGGGTGTCAGATTCTGGAGAATCTAAATCCCTCTTATGGTCTGCATATGATGTACATAAACACAGCCTCACATATACTTCTAAAAATTTAAAGAAGGGTGGGGCCACTCTAAAAGCTCAACAATTAACAGCATTGTCTCCTCTTCCAGAGTACCTGGGATCAACTACCAGCAACTATATGGTGGCCCATCTCCAGTTCCAGGGGATCAGACAGACAGACATACAGACAGTGATAAGGATGGCAGGCCTGCCTGGTCTTTCTTTCTTTCTTATCCTTTTTAAAAAAATGTTTATTTATATATTTATTTATGTATTTATTAGATATAAGTACACTGTAGCTGTCTTCAGACACTCCAGAAGAGGGTGTCAGATTCTGGAGAATCTAAATCCCTTTTATGGTCTGCATATGATGTACATAAACACAGCCTCACATATACTTCTAAAAATTTAAAGACGTGTGGGGCCACTGAGAGGGCTCAACAATTAACAGCATTGTCTCCTCTTTCAGAGAACCTGGGATAAACTACAGGCACCTTATGGTGGCCCATCTCCAGTTCCAGTGGATCAGACAGACAGACAGACAGAGAGACAGAGATATGGATGGCAGGCCTGACTGGTCTTTCTTTATTTCTTATACTTTTTAAAAAATGTTTATTTATTCTTTTATTTATTTATTTATTTATTTATTTATTTATTTATGTATTTATTAGATATAAGTACACTGTAGCCGTCTTCAGACACACCAGAAGATGGTGTCAGATTCTGGAGTATCTAAATCCCTCTTATGGTCTGAATATGATGTATATAAACACAGCCTCACATATACTTCTAAAAATTAATAATGGGTGGGGCCACTGAAAGGGCTCAACAATTAACAGCATTGTCTCCTCTTCCAGAGAACCTGGGATCAACTACCAGCACCTACAAGGTGGCCCATCTCCAGTTCCAGGGGATCAGACAGACAGACAGACAGACTGAGATATGTATGACAGGCCTGCCTGGTCTTTCTTTCTTTCCTATCTTTTTAAAATAATGTTTATTTATTTATTTATTTATTTATATATGTATGTATTTATTAGATATAAGTACACTGTAGTTGTCTTCAGACACTCCAGAAGAGGGTGTCAGATTCTGGAGAAACTAAATCCCTCTTATGGTCTGCATATGATGTACATAAACACAGCCTAACATATACTTCTAAAAATTTAAAGATAGGTGGAGCCACTGAAAGGGCTCAACAATTAATAGCATTGTCTCCTCTTCCAGAGAAGCTGGGATCAACTAACAGCAACTATATGGTGGCCCATTTGCAGTTCCAAGGTATCAGACAGTCTGACAGACAGACAGACTGACAGAGATTAGGATGGCAGGCCTGCCTGGTCTTTCTTTCTTTATTATCCTTTTTAAAAAATGTTTATTTATTCATGTATTTATTAGATATAAGTACACTGTAGCTGTCTTCAGACACTCCAGAAGAGGGTGTCAGATTCTGGAGAATATAAATCCCTCTTATGGTCTGCATATGATGTACATAAACACAGCCTCACATATACTACTAAAAATTTAACGATGGGTGGGGCCACTGAAATCGCTCAACAATTAACAGCATTGTCTCCTCTTCCAGAGAACCTGGGATCAACTACCAGCACCTATATGGTGGCCCATCTCCAGTTCCAGGGGATCAGAACGACTGATAGACAGACAGACAGAGATAGGGATGGTAGGCCTGCCTGGTCTTTCTTTTTTTCTTATCCGGTTTAAATAATGTTTATTTATTTATTTATTTATTTATTTATTTATTTATTTATTTATTATATAAGTACACTGTAGCTGTCTTCAGACACTCCAGAAGAGGGTGTCAGATTCTGGAGTATCTAAATCCCTCTTATGGTCTGCATATGATGTACATAAACACAGACTCACATATACTTCTAAAAATTTAAAGACGTGTGGGGCCACTGAGAGGGCTCAACAATTAACAGCATTGTCTCCTCTTTCAGAGAACCTGGGATAAACTACAGGCACCTTATGGTGGCCCATCTCCAGTTCCAGTGGATCAGACAGACAGACATACAGACAGTGATAAGGATGGCAGTCCTGCCTGGTCTTTCTTTCTTTCTTATCCTTTTAAAAAATGTTTATTTATATATTTATATATGTATTTATTAGATATATGTACACTGTAGCTGTCTTCAGACACTCCAGAAGAGGGTGTCAGATTCTGGAGAATCTAAATCCCTCTTATGGTCTGAATATGATGTACATAAACACAGCCTCACATATACTTGTAAAAATTAAAAATGGGTGGGGCCACTGAAAGGGCTCAACAATTAACAGCATTGTCTCCTCTTCCAGAGAACCTGGGATCAACTACCAGCACCTACAAGGTGGCCCATCTCCAGTTCCAGGTGATCAGACAGACAGACAGACAGACTGAGATAAGTATGGCAGGCCTGCCTGGTCTTTCTTTCTTTCTTATCCTTTTAAAATAATGTTTATTTATTTATTTATTTATTTATATATGTATGTATTTATTAGATATAAGTACACTGTAGTTGTCTTCAGACACTCCAGAAGAGGGTGTCAGATTCTGGAGAATCTAAATCCCTCTTATGGTCTGCATATGATGTACATAAACACAGCCTAACATATACTTCTAAAAATTTAAAGATAGGTGGAGCCTTTGAAAGGGCTCAACAATTAATAGCATTGTCTCCTCTTCCAGAGAAGCTGGGATCAACTAACAGCAACTATATGGTGGCCCATCTGCAGTTCCAAGGTATCAGACAGTCTGACAGACAGACAGACTGACAGAGATTAGGATGGCAGGCCTGCCTGGTCTTTCTTTCTTTATTATCCTTTTTAAAAAATGTTTATTTATTCATGTATTTATTAGATATAAGTACACTGTAGCTGTCTTCAGACACTCCAGAAGAGGGTGTCATATTCTGGAGAATCTAAATCCCTCTTATGGTCTGCATATGATGTACATAAACACAGCCTCACGTATATTTCTAAAAATTTGAAGAAGGGTGGGACCACTCTAAAAGCTCAACAATTAATAGCATTGTATCCTCTTCCAGAGTTTCTGGGATCAACTACCAGCAACTATATGGTGGCCCATCTCCAGTTCCAGGGGATCAGACAGACAGACAGACAGACAGTGATAAGGATGGCAGGCCTGCCTGGTATTTCTTTCTTTCTTATCCTTTTTAAAAAAAATGTTTATTTATATATTTATTTATGTATTTATTAGATATATGTACACTGTAGCTGCTTTCAGACACTCCAGAAGAGGGTGTCAGATTCTGGAGAATCTAAATCCCTCTTATGGTCTGCATATGATGTACATAAACACAGCCTCACATATACTTCTAAAAATTTAAAGAAGGGTGGGGCCACTCTAAAAGCTCAACAATTAACAGCATTGTCTTCTCTTCCAGAGTACCTGGGATCAACTACCAGCAACTATATGGTGGCCCATCTCCAGTTCCAGGGGATCAGACAGACAGACATACAGACAGTGATAAGGATGGCAGGCCTGCCTGGTCTTTCTTTCTTTCTTATCCTTTTTAAAAAAATGTTTATTTATATATTTATTTATGTATTTATTAGATATATGTACACTGTAGCTGTCTTCAGACACTCCAGAAGTGAGTGTCAGATTCTGGAGAATCTAAATCCCTCTTATGGTCTGCATATTCGGTGATAAACACAGCCTCGCATATACTTCTAAAAATTTAAAGATGGGTGGGTCCACTGAGAGGGCTCAACAATTAACAGCATTGTCTCCTCTTTCAGAGAACCTGGGATAAACTACCAGCACCTTATGGTGGCCCATCTCCAGTTCCAGAGGATCAGACAGACATACAGACAGAGAGACAGAGATATGGATGGCAGGCCTGCCTGGTCTTTCTTTATTTCTTATACTTTTTAAAAAATGTTTATTTATTTATTTATTTATTTATTTATTTATTTATTTATTTATCTATGTATGTATTAGATATAAGTACTCTGTAGCTGTCTTCAGACACTCCAGAAGAGGGTGTCAGATTCTAGAGAATCTAAATCCCTCTTATGGTCTGAATATGATGTACATAAACACAGCCTCACATATACTTCTAAAAATTATAAATAGGTGGGGCCACTGAAAGGACTCAACAATTAACAGCATTGTCTCCTCTTCCAGAGAACCTGGAATCAACTACCAGCACCTAAAAGGTGGCCCATCTCCAGTTCCAGGGGATCAGACAGACAGACAGACAGACAGAGATAAGTAGGGCAGGCATGCCTGGTTTTTCTTTCTTTCTTATCCTTTTAAAATAATGTTTATTTATTTATTTATTTATTTATTTATTTATTTATTTATTTATTAGATATAAGTACACTGTAGTTGTCTTCAGACACTGCAGAAGAGGGTGTCAGATTCTGGAGAATCAAAATCCCTCTTATGGTCTACATATGATATACGTAAACACAGCCTAACATATACTTCTAAAAATTTAAAGATAGGTGGAGCCACTGAAAGGGCTCAACAATTAACAGCATTGTCTCTTCTTCCAGAGAACCTGGGATCAACTAACAGCAACTATAGGGTGGCCCATCTCCAGTTCCAAGGGATCAGACAGAGAGACTGACAGAGGTAAGGATGGAGGCCTGCGTGGTCTTTCTTTCTTTCTTATACTTTTAAAATAATGTTTATTTATTTACTTATTTATTTATTTATTTATTTATTTATTTATTTATTAGATATAAGTACACTGTAGCTGTCTTCAGACACTCTAGAAGAGGGTGTCATCTTTTGGAGAATCTAAATCGCTCTTATGGTCTGCATATGATGTACATAAACACAGCCTCATATATACTTCTAAAAATTTAAAGATGGGTGGGCCCACTGAAAGGGCTCAACAATTAACACCATTGTCTCCTCTTCCAGAGAACGTGGGATCAACTACCACCACCTTATGGTGGCCCATCTCCAGTTCCAGAGGATCAGACCGACTTACAGACAGAGAGACAGAGATATGGATGGCAGGCCTGCCTGGTCTTTCTTTATTTCTTATACTTTTTAAAAAATGTTTATTTATTTATTTATTTATTTATTTATCTATGTATGTATTAGATATAAGTACTCTGTAGCTGTCTTCAGACACTCCAGAAGAGGGTGTCAGATTCTAGAGAATCTAAATTCCTCTTATGGTCTGAATATGATGTACATAAACACAGCCTCACATATACTTCTAAAAATTATAAATAGGTGGGGCCACTGAAAGGACTCAACAATTAACAGCATTGTCTCCTCTTCCAGAGAACCTGGAATCAACTACCAGCACCTAAAAGGTGGCCCATCTCCAGTTCCAGGGGATCAGACAGACAGACAGACAGACAGAGATAAGGAGGGCAGGCATGCCTGGTTTTTCTTTCTTTCTTATCCTTTTAAAATAATGTTTGTTTATTTATTTATTTATTTATTTATTTATTTATTTATTTATTTATGTATTTATTAGATATAAGTACACTGTAGTTGTCTTCAGACACTCCAGAAGAGGGTGTCAGATTCTGGAGAATCAAAATCCCTCTTATGGTCTACATATGATATACGTAAACACAGCCTAACATATACTTCTAAAAATTTAAAGATAGGTGGAGCCACTGAAAGGGCTCAACAATTAACAGCATTGTCTCTTCTTCCAGAGAACCTGGGATCAACTAACAGCAACTATATGGTGGCCTTCTCCAGTTCCAAGGGATCAGACAGACAGACTGACAGAGGTAAGGATGGAGGCCTGCGTGGTCTTTCTTTCTTTCTTATACTTTTAAAATAATGTTTATTTATTTATTTATTTATTTATTTATTTATTTATTTATTAGATATAAGTACACTGTAGCTGTCTTCAGACACTCTAGAAGAGGGTGTCATCTTTTGGAGAATCTAAATCGCTCTTATGGTCTGCATATGATGTACATAAACACAGCCTCATATATACTTCTAAAAATTTAAAGATGGGTGGGCCCACTGAAAGGGCTCAACAATTAACACCATTGTCTCCTCTTCCAGAGAACGTGGGATCAACTACCAGCAACTATGTGGTGGCCCATCTCAAGTTGCAGGGGATCAGACAGACAGACAGACAGACAGACAGAGATAAGGATGGCACGCCTGCCTGGTCTTTCATTCTTTCTTATCCTTTTTTAAAAAAAGTTTATTTATATATTTATTTATGTATTTATTAGATATAAGTACACTGTAGCTGTCTTCAGACTCTCCAGAAGAGGGTGTCAGATTCTGGAGAATCTATATCCCTCTTATACTCTGCATATGATGTACATAAACACAGCCTCACATATACTTCTAAAAATTTAAAGATGGTTGGGGCCACTGAAAAAGCTCAACAATTAACAGCATTGTCTCCTCTTCCAGAGGACCTGGGATCAACTACCAGCAAATATATTGTGGCCCATCTCCAGTTCCAGGGTATCAGACAGACATACATACAGACAGACAGACAATGATTGCAGGCCTGCCTGGTTTTTCTTTCTTCTTATACATTTTAAAAATGTTTATTTATTTATATATATATTTATTAGATATAAGTACATTGTAGCTGTCTTCAGACACTTCAGAAGAGGGTGTCATATTCTGGAGAATCTAAATCCCTCTTATGGACTGCATATGATGTACATAAACACAGCCTCACATATACTTCTAAAAATTTAAAGAAGTGTGGGGCCACTCTAAAAGCTCAACAATTAACAGCATTGTCTCCTCTTCCAGAGTACCTGGGATCAACTACCAGCAACTATATGGTGGCCCATCTCCAGTTCCAGAGGATCAGACAGACAGACATACAGACAGTGATAAGGATGGCAGGCCTGCCTGGTCTTTCTTTCTTTCTTATCCTTTTAAAAAAATGTTTATTTATATATTTATTTATGTATTTATTAGATATAAGTACACTGTAGCTGTCTTCAGACACTCCAGAAGAGGGTGTCAGATTCTGGAGAATCTAAATCCCTCTTATGGTCTGCATATGATGTACATAAACACAGCCTCACATATACTTCTAAAAAATTAAAGATGTTTGGGGCCACTCAGAGGGCTCAACAATTAACAGCATTGTCTCCTCTTTCAGAGAACCTGGGATAAACTACCAGCACCTTATGGTGGCCCATCTCCAGTTCCAGTGGATCAGACAGACAGACAGACAGAGAGACAGAGATAAGGATGGCAGGTCTGCCTGGTCTTTCTTTATTTCTTATACTTTTTAAAAAATGTTTATTTATTTATTTATTTATTTATTTATTTATTTATTTATTTATTAGAAATAAGTACACTGTAGCCGTCTTCAGACACTCCAGAAGAGGGTGTCAGATTCTGGAGAATCTAAATCCCTCTTATGGTCTGAATATGATGTACATAAACACAGCCTCACATATACTTCTAAAAATTAAAAATAGGTGGGGCCACTGAAAGGACTCAACAATTAACAGCATTGTCTCCTCTTCCAGAGAACCTGGGAACAAATACCAGCACCTAAAAGGTGGCCCATCTCCAGTTCCAGGGGATCAGACAGACAGACAGACAGACAGTGATAAGGATGGCAGGCCTGCCTGGTCTTTCTTTCTTTCTCATTCTTTTTTTAAAAAAATGTTTATTTATTTATTTATTTATTTATTTATTCATTTATTTATTATTAGATATAAGTACACTGTAGCTGTTCAGACCCTCCAGAAGAGGGTGTCAGATTCTGGAGAATCTAAATCACTCTTATGGTCTGCATATGATGTACATAAACACAGCCTCACATATACTTCTAAAAATTTAAAGAAGGGTGGGGCCACTCTAAAAGCTCAACAATTAACAGCATTGTCTCCTCTTCCAGAGTACCTGGGATCAACTACCAGCAACTATAAGGTGGCCCATCTCCAGTTCCAGGGGATCAGACAGACAGACATACAGACAGTGATAAGGATGGCAGGCCTGCCTGGTCATTCTTTCTTTCTTATCCTTTTCAAAAAATGTTTATTTATATATTTATTTATGTATTTATTAGATATAAGTACACTGTAGCTGTCTTCAGACACTCCAGAAGAGGGTGTCAGATTCTGGAGAATCTAAATCCCTCTTATGGTCTGCATATGATGTACATAAACACAGCCTCACATATACTTCTAAAATTTTAAAGATGTGTGGGACCACTGAGAGGGCTCAACAATTAACAGCATTGTCTCCTCTTTCAGAGAATCTGGGATAAACTACCAGCACCTTATGGTGGCCCATCTCCAGTTCCAGTGGATCAGACAGACAGACAGACAGACAGACAGAGAGACAGAGATAAGGATGGCCGGCCTGCCTGGTCTTTCTTTATTTCTTATACTTTTTAAAAAATGTTAATTAATTAATTAATTTATTTATTTATTTATTTATGTATTTATTAGATATAAGTACACTGTAGCCGTCTTCAGACACTCCAGAAGAGGGTGTCAGATTCTAGAGAATCTAAATCCCTCTTATGGTCTGAATATGATGTACATAAATACAGCCTCACATATATTTCTAAAAATTATAAATAGGTGGGGCCACTGAAAGGGCTCAACAATTAACACCATTGTCTCCTCTTCCAGAGAACCTGGGATCAACTACCAGCACCTAAAAGGTGGCCCATCTCCAGTTCCAGGGGATCAGACAGACAGACAGACAGGCAGTGATAAGGATGGCAGGCCTTCCTGGTCTTTCTTTCTTTCTTATCCTTTTTTTAAAAAAATGTTTGTTTATTTATTTATTTATTTATTTATTTATTTATTTATTATTAGATATAAGTACACTTTAGCTGTTCAGACACTCCAGAAGAGGGTGTCAGATTCTGGAGAATCTAAATCCCTCTTATGGTCTGCATATGATGTACATAAACACAGCCTCACATATACTTCTAAAAATTTAAAGAAGGGTGGGGCCACTCTAAAAGCTCAACAATTAACAGCATTGTCTCCTCTTCCAGAGTACCTGGGATCAACTACCAGCAACTATATGGTGGCCCATCTCCAGTTCCAGGGGATCAGACAGACAGACATACAGACAGTGATAAGGATGGCAGGCCTGCCTGGTCTTTCTTTCTGTCTTATCCTTTTTAAAAAAATGTTTATTTATATATTTATTTATGTATTTATTAAATATATGTACACTGTAGCTGCTTTCAGACACTCCAGAAGAGGGTGTCAGATTCTGGAGAATCTAAATCCCTCTTATGGTCTGCATATGATGTACATTAACACAGCCTCATATATACTTCTAAAAATTTAAAGAAGGGTGGGGCCACTGAGAGGGCTCAACAATTAACAGCATTGTCTCCTCTTCCAGAGAACCTGGGATAAACTACCAGCACCTTATGGTGGCCCATCCCCAGTTCCAGTGGATCAGACAGACAGACAGACAGACAGAGAGACAGAGATGAGGATGGCAGGCCTGCCTGGTCTTTCTTTATTTCTTATACATTTTAAAAACTGTTTATTTATTTATTTATTTATTTATTTATTTATTTATTTATGTATTTATTAGATATAAGTACACTGTAGCCGTCTTCAGACACTCCATAAGAGGGTGTCAGATTCTAGAGAATCTAAATCCCTCTTATGGTCTGAATATGATGTACATAAACACAGCCTCATATATACTTCTAAAAATTATAAATAGGTGGGGCCACTGAAAGGACACAACAATTAACAGCATTGTCTCCACTTCCAGAGAACCAGGGATCAACTACCAGCACCTAAAAGGTGGCCCATCTCCAGTTCCAGGGGATCAGACAGACAGACAGACAGACAGTGATAAGGATGGCAGGCCTGCCTGGTCTTTCTTTCTTTCTTATCCTTTTTTCAAAAAAATATTTGTTTATTTATTTATTTATTTATTTATTTATTTATTTATTTATTTATTATTAGATATAAGTACACTGTAGCTGTTCAGACACTCCAGAAGAGGGTGTCAGATTCTGGAGAATCTAAATCCCTCTTATGGTCTGCATATGATGTACATAAACACAGCCTCATATATACTTCTAAAAATTTAAAGAAGGGTGGGGCCACTCTAAAAGCTCAACAATTAACAGCATTGTCTCCTCTTCCAGAGTACCTGGGATCAACTACCAGCAACTATATGGTGGCCCATCTCCAGTTCCAGGGGATCAGACAGACAGACATACAGAGAGTGATAAGGATGGCAGGCCTGCCTGGTCTTTCTTTCTTTATTATCCTTTTTAAAAAAATGTTTATTTATATATTTATTTATGTATTTATTAGATATATGTACACTGTAGCTGTCTTCAGACACTCCAGAAGAGGGTGTCAGATTCTGGAGAATCTAAATCCCTCTTATGGTCTGCATATTCGGTACATAAACACAGCCTTGCATATACTTCTAAAAATTTAAAGATGGGTGGGGCCACTGAGAGGGCTCAACAATTAACAGCATTGTCTCCTCTTTCAGAGAACCTGGGATAAACTACCAGCACCTTATGGTGGCCCAACTCCAGTTCCAGTGGATCAGACAGACAGACAGACAGAGAGACAGAGATAAGGATGGCAGGCCTGCCTGGTCTTTCTTTATTTCTTATACTTTTTAAAAAATGTTTATTGATTTATTTATTTATTTATTTATGTATTTATTAGATATAAGTACACTGTAGCCGTCTTCAGACACTCCAGAAGAGGGTGTCAGATTCTAGAGAATCTAAATCCCTCTTATGGTCTGAATATGATGTACATAAACACAGCCTCATATATACTTCTAAAAATTATAAATAGGTGGGGCCACTGAAAGGACTCAACAATTAACAGCATTGTCTCCTCTTCCAGAGAACCTGGGATCAACTACCAGCACCTAAAAGGTGGCCCATCTCCATTTCAGGGGATCAGACAGACAGACAGACAGACAGTGATAAGGATGGCAGGCCTGCCTGGTCTTTCTTTCTTTCTTATTTTTTTTTTTTAAAAATGTTTGTTTATTTATTTATTTATTTATTTATTATTAGATATAAGTACACTGTAGCTGTTCAGACACTCCAGAAGAGGGTGTCAGATTCTGGAGAATCTAAATCCCTCTTATGGTCTGCATATGATGTACATAAACACAGCCTCACGTATACTTCTAAAAATTTAAGGAAGGGTGGGGCCACTCTAAAAGCTCAACAATTAACAGCATTGTCTCCTCTTCCAGAGTACCTGGGATCAACTACCAGCAACTATATGGTGGCCCATCTCCAGTTCCAGGGGATCAGACAGACAGACATACAGACAGTGATAAGGATGGCAGGCCTGCCTGGTCTTTCTTTCTTTCTTATCCTTTTTAAAAAAATGTTTATTTATATATTTATTTATGTATTTATTAGATATAAGTACACTGTAGCTGTCTTCAGACACTCCAGAAGAGGGTGTCAGATTCTGGAGAATCTAAATCCCTTTTATGGTCTGCATATGATGTACATAAACACAGCCTCACATATACTTCTAAAAATTTAAAGACGTGTGGGGCCACTGAGAGGGCTCAACAATTAACAGCATTGTCTCCTCTTTCAGAGAACCTGGGATAAACTACAGGCAACTTATGGTGGCCCATCTCCAGTTCCAGTGGATCAGACAGACAGACAGACAGAGAGAGAAAGAGATATGGATGGCAGGCCTGACTGGTCTTTCTTTATTTCTTATACTTTTTAAAAAATGTTTATTTATTCTTTTATTTATTTATTTATTTATGTATTTATTAGATATAAGTACACTGTAGCCGTCTTCAGACACTCCAGAAGATGGTGTCAGATTCTGGAGAATCTAAATCCCTCTTATGGTCTGAATATGATGTACATAAACACAGCCTCACATATACTTGTAAAAATTAAAAATGGGTGGGGCCACTGAAAGGGCTCAACAATTAACAGCATTGTCTCCTCTTCCAGAGAACCTGGGATCAACTACCAGCACCTACAAGGTGGCCCATCTCCAGTTCCAGGGGATCAGACAGACAGACAGACAGACTGAGATAAGTATGACAGGCCTGCCTGGTCTTTCTTTCTTTCTTATCCTTTTAAAATAATGTTTATTTATTTATTTATTTATTTATTTATATATGTATGTATTTATTAGATATAAGTACACTGTAGTTGTCTTCAGACACTCCAGAAGAGGGTGTCAGATTCTGGAGAAACTAAATCCCTCTTATGGTCTGCATATGATGTACATAAACACAGCCTAACATATACTTCTAAAAATTTAAAGATAGGTGGAGCCACTGAAAGGGCTCAACAATTAATAGCATTGTCTCCTCTTCCAGAGAAGCTGGGATCAACTAACAGCAACTATATGGTGGCCCATTTGCAGTTCCAAGGTATCAGACAGTCTGACAGACAGACAGACTGACAGAGATTAGGATGGCAGGCCTGCCTGGTCTTTCTTTCTTTATTATCCTTTTTAAAAAATGTTTATTTATTCATGTATTTATTAGATATAAGTACACTGTAGCTGTCTTCAGACACTCCAGTAGAGAGTGTCAGATTCTGGAGAATCTAAATCCCTCTTATGGTCTGCATATGATGTACATAAACACAGCCTCACATATACTACTAAAAATTTAACGATGGGTGGGGCCACTGAAATCGCTCAACAATTAACAGCATTGTCTCCTCTTCCAGAGAACCTGGGATCAACTACCAGCACCTATATGGTGGCCCATCTCCAGTTCCAGGGGATCAGAACGACTGATAGACAGACAGACAGAGATAGGGATGGTAGGCCTGCCTGGTCTTTCTTTTTTTCTTATCCGGTTTAAATAATGTTTATTTATTTATTTATTTATTTATTTATTTATTTATTATATAAGTACAATGTAGCTGTCTTCAGACACTCCAGAAGAGGGTGTCAGATTCTGGAGTATCTAAATCCCTCTTATGGTCTGCATATGATGTACATAAACACAGACTCACATATACTTCTAAAAATTTAAAGATGGGTGGGGCCACTGATAGGGCTCAACAATTAAGAGCATTGTCTCCTCTTCCAGAGAACCTTGGATCAACTACCAGCAACTATATGGTGGCCCATCTCCAGTACCCGGGGATCAGATAGACAGACAGACAGACAGGCAGAGATATGAATGGCAGGCCTGCCTGGTCTTTCTTTCTTTCTTATCCTTTTTAAAAATGTTTATTTATTTATCTATTTATTTATTAGATATAAGTACACTGTAGCTGTCTTCAGACACTCCAGAAGAGGGTGTCAGATTCTGGAGAATCTAAATCCCTCTTATGGTCTGCATATGATGTACATAAACACAGCCTCACATATACCTCTAAATATTTAAAGATGGGTGGCGCCACTGAAAGGGCTCAACAATTAACAGCATTGTCTCCTCTTCCAGAGTACCTGGGATCAACTACCAGCAACTATATGGTGGCCCATCTCCAGTTCCAGGGGATCAGACAGACAGACATACAGACAGTGATAAGGATGGCAGGCCTGCCTGGTCTTTCTTTCTTTCTTATCCTTTTTAAAAAAGTTTATTTATTTATTTATTTATTTATTTATTTATTTATTATATATAAGTACACTGTAGCTGTCTTCAGTCACTCCAGTAGAGGGTGTCAGATTCTGGAGAATCTAAATCCTCTTATAATCTGAATATGATGTACATAAACACAGCCTCACATAAACTTCTAAATATTTAAAGAAGTGTGGGGCCACTGAAAGGGCTTAACAATTAACCGAATTGTCTCCTCTTCCAGAGAACCTTGGATCAACTACCAGCACTATATGGTGGCCCGTCTCCAGTTCCCGGGGATCAGATAGACAGACAGAGAGACAGACAGAGATATGGATGGCAGGCCTGCCTGGTCTTTCTTTCTTTCTTATACTTTTTAAAAAATGTTTATTTATTTATTTATTTATTTATCTATTTATTTATTAGATATAAGTACACTGTAGCTGTCTTCAGACACTCCAGAAGAGGGTGTCAGATTCTGGAGAATCTACATCCCTCTTATGGTCTGCATATGATGTACATAAACACAGCCTCACATATACCTCTAAATATTTAAAGATTGGTGGCGCCACTGAAAGGGCTCAACAATTAACAGCATTGTCTCCTCTTCCAGAGTACCTGGGATCAACTACCAGCAACTATATGGTGGCCCATCTCCAGTTCCAGGGGATCAGACAAACAGACATACAGACAGTGATAAGGATGGCAGGCCTGCCTGGTCTTTCTTTCTTTCTTATCCTTTTTAAAAAAATGTTTATTTATTTATTTATTTATTTATTTATTTATTTATTTATTATATATAAGTACACTGTAGCTGTCTTCAGTCACTCCAGTAGAGGGTGTCAGATTCTGGAGAATCTAAATCCTCTTATAATCTGAATATGATGTACATAAACACAGCCTCACATAAACTTCTAAATATTTAAAGAAGTGTGGGGCCAGTGAAAGGGCTCAACAATTAACCGAATTGTCTCCTCTTCCAGAGAACCTTGGATCAACTACCAGCACTATATGGTGGCCCATCTCCAGTTCCCGGGGAACAGATAGACAGACAGACAGACAGACAGAGATATGGATGGCAGGCCTGCCTGGTCTTTCTTTCTTTCTTATACTTTTTAAAAAATGTTTATTTATTTATTTATTTATTTATGTATTTATTATATATAAGTACACTGTAGCTGTCTTCAGACACTCCAGTAGAGGGTGTCAGATTCTGGAGAATCTAAATCCCTCTTATGGTCTGCATATGATGTACATAAACACAGCCTCACATATACCTCTAAATATTTAAAGATGGGTGGCGCCACTGAAAGGGCTCAACAATTAACAGCATTGTCTCCTCTTCCAGAGTACCTGGGATCAACTACCAGCAACTATATGGTGGCCCATCTCCAGTTCCAGGGGATCAGACGGACAGACATACAGACAGTAATAAGGATGGCAGGCCTGCCTGGTCTTTCTTTCTTTCTTATCCTTTTTAAAAAAAGTTTATTTATATATTTATTTATGTATTTATTAGATATAAGTACACTGTAGCTGTCTTCAGACACTCCAGAAGAGGGTGTCAGATTCTGGAGAATCTAAATCCCTCTTATGGTCTGCATATGATGTACATAAACACAGCCTCACATATACTTCTAATAATTTAAAGATGTGTGGGGCCACTGAGAGGGCTCAACAATTAACAGCATTGTCTCCTCTTTCAGAGAACCTGGGATAAACTACCAGCACCTTATGGTGGCCCATCTCCAGTTCCAGGGGATCAGACAGACAGACAGACAGAGAGACAGAGATAAGGATGGCAGGCCTGCCTGGTCTTTCTTTATTTCTTATACTTTTTAAAAAATGTTTATTTATTTATTTATTTATTTATTTATTTATTTATTTATGTATTTATTAGATATAAGTACACTGTAGCTGTCTTCAGACACTCCAGAAGAGGGTGTCAGATTCTGGAGAATCTAAATCCCTCTCATGGTCTGCATATGATGTACATAAACACAGCCTCACATATACTTCTAAATATTTAAAGATGGGTAGGGCCACTGATAGGGCTCAACAATTAACAGCATTGTCTCCTCTTCCAGAGAACCTGGGATCAACTACCAGCACCTTATGGTGTCCCATCTCCAGTTCCAGTGGATCAGACAGACAGACAGACAGACAGAGAGACAGTGATAAGGATGGCAGGCCTGCCTGGTCTTTCTTTCTTTCTTATCCTTTTTAAAAAATGTTTATTTATTTATTTATTTATTTATTTATTTATTTATTTAGTTATTATATATAAGAACACTCTAGCTGTCTTCAGTCACTCCAGTAGAGGGTGTCAGAATCTGGAGAATCTAAATCCTCTTATAATCTGAATATGATGTACATAAACACAGCCTCACATAAACTTATAAATATTTAAAGAAGTGTGGGGCCACTGGAAGGGCTAAACAATTAACCGAATTGTCTCCTCTTCCAGAGAACCTTGGATCAACTACCAGCACTATATGGTGGCCCATCTCCAGTTCCCGGGGATCAGATAGACAGACAGACAGACAGACAGAGATATGGATGGCAGGCCTGCCTGGTCTTTCTTTCTTTCTTATACTTTTTAAAAAATGTTTATTTATTTATTTATTTATTTAGCTATTTATTTTTTAGATATAAGTACACTCTAGCTGTCTTCAGACACTCCAGAAGAGGGTGTCAGATTCTGGAGAATCTAAATCCCTCTTATGGTCTGCATATGATGTACATAAACACAGCCTCACATATACCTCTAAATATTTAAAGATGGATGGCGCCACTGAAAGGGCTCAACAATTAACAGCATTGTCTCCTCTTCCAGAGTACCTGGGATCAACTACCAGCAACTATATGGTGGCCCATCTCCAATTCCAGGGGATCAGACAGACAGACATACAGACAGTGATAAGGAAGGCAGGCCTGCCTGGTCATTCTTTCTTTCTTATCCTTTTTAAAAAAATGTTTATTTATATATTTATTTATGTATTTATTAGATATAAGTACACTGTAGCTGTCTTCAGACACTCCAGAAGAGTTTGTCAGATTCTGGAGAATCTAAATCCCTCTTATGGTCTGCATATGATGTACATAAACACAGCCTCACATATACTTCTAAAAATTTAAAGATGTGTGGGGCCACTGAGAGGGCTCAAAAATTAACAGCATTTTCTCCTTTTTCAGAGAACCTGGGATAAACTACCAGCACCTTATGGTGGCCCGTCTCCAGTTCCAGGGGATCAGACAGACAGACAGACAGAGAGACAGAGATAAGGATGGCAGGCCTGCCTGGTCATTCTTTATTTCTTATACTTTTTAAAAAATGTTTATTTATTTATTTATTTATTTATTTATTTATTTATTTATTTATTAGATATAAGTACACTGTAGCTGTCTTCAGACACTCCAGAAGAGGGTGTCAGATTCTGGAGAATCTAAATCCCTCTTATGGTCTGCATATGATGTACATAAACACAGCCTCACATATACTTCTAAATATTTAAAGATGGGTAGGGCCACTGATAGGGCTCAACAATTAACAGCATTGTCTCCTCTTCCAGAGAACCTGGGATCAACTACCAGCAACTTTATGGTAGCCCAACTCCAGTTCCAGGGGATCAGACAGACAGACAGACAGACAGAGATAAGGATGGCAGGCCTGCCTGGTCTTACATTCTTTCTTATCCTTTTTAAAAAATGTATATTTATTTATTTATTTATTTATTTATTTATTTATTATACATAAGTACACTGTAGCTGTCTTCAGTCACTCTAGTAGAGGGTGTCAGATTCTGGAGAATCTAAATCCTCTTATAATCTGAATATGATGTACATAAACACAGCCTCACATAAACTTCTAAATATTTAAAGAAGTGTGGGGCCACTGAAAGGGCTAAACAATTAACCGAATTGTCTCCTCTTCCAGAGAACCTTGGATCAACTACCAGCACTATATGGTGGCCCATATCCAGTTCCTGGGGATCAGATAGACAGACAGACAGACAGTCAGAGATATGGATGGCAGGCCTGCCTGGTCTTTCTTTCTTTCTTATACTTTTTAAAAAATGTTTATTTATTTATTTATTTATGTATCTATTTATTTATTAGATATAAGTACACTGTAGCTTTCTTCAGACACTCCAGAAGAGGGTGTCAGATTCTGGAGAATCTAAATCACTCTTATGGTCTGCATATGATGTACATAAACACAGCCTCACATATACTTCTAAATATTTAAAGATGGGTAGGGCCACTGATAGGGCTCAACAATTAACAGCATTGTCTCCTCTTCCAGAGAACCTGGGATCAACTACCAGCAACTTTATGGTAGCCCAACTCCAGTTCCAGGGGATCAGACAGACAGACAGACAGACAGAGATAAGGATGGCAGGCCTGCCTGGTCTTACATTCTTTCTTATCCTTTTTAAAAAATGTTTATTTATTTATTTATTTATTTATTTATTATACATAAGTACACTGTAGCTGTCTTCAGTCACTCTAGTAGAGGGTGTCAGATTCTGGAGAATCTAAATCCTCTTATAATCTGAATATGATGTACATAAACACAGCCTCACATAAACTTCTAAATATTTAAAGAAGTGTGGGGCCACTGAAAGGGCTAAACAATTAACCGAATTGTCTCCTCTTCCAGAGAACCTTGGATCAACTACCAGCACTATATGGTGGCCCATATCCAGTTCCTGGGGATCAGATAGACAGACAGACAGACAGACAGAGATATGGATGGCAGGCCTGCCTGGTCTTTCTTTCTTTCTTATACTTTTTAAAAAATGTTTATTTATTTATTTATTTATCTATTTATTTATTAGATATAAGTACACTGTAGCTGTCTTCAGACACTCCAGAAGAGGGTGTCAGATTCTGGAGAATCTAAATCACTCTTATGGTCTGCATATGATGTACATAAACACAGCCTCACATATACCTCTAAATATTTAAAGATGGGTGGCGCCACTGAAAGGGCTCAACAATTAACAGCATTGTCTCCTCTTCCAGAGTACCTGGGATCAACTACCAGCAACTATATGGTGGCCCATCTCCAGTTCCAGGGGATCAGACAGACAGACATACAGACAGTGAAAAGGATGGCAGGCCTGCCTGGTCTTTCTTTCTTTCTTATCCTTTTTTAAAAAAATGTTTATTTATATATTTATATATGTATTTATTAGATATAAGTACACTGTAGCTGTCTTCAGACACTCCAGAAGAGGGTGTCAGATTCTGGAGAATCTAAATCCCTCTTATGGTCTGCATATGATGTAAATAAACACAGCCTCACATATACTTCTAAAAATTTAAAGATGTGTGGGGCCACTGAGAGGGCTCAACAATTAACAGCATTGTCTCCTCTTTCAGAGAACCTGGGAAAAAATACCAGCACCTTATGGTGGCCCATCTCCAGTTCCAGTGGATCAGACAGACAGACAGACAGAGAGACAGAGATAAGGATGGCAGGCCTGCCTGGTCTTTCTTTATTTCTTATACTTTTTAAAAAATGTTTATTTATTTATTTATTTATTTATTTATTAATTTATGTATTTATTAGATATAAGTACACTGTAGCTGTCTTCAGACACTCCAGAAGAGGGTGTCAGATTCTGGAGAATCTAAATCCCCCTTATGGTCTGCATATGATGTACATAAACACAGCCTCACATATACTTCTAAATATTTAAAGATGGGTAGGGCCACTGATAGGGCTCAACAATTAAGAGCCTTGTCCTCTCTTCCAGAGAACCTGGGATCAACTACCAGCAACTTTATGGTAGCCCAACTCCAGTTCCAGGGGATCAGACAGACAGACAGACAGACAGAGATAAGGATGGCAGGCCTGCCTGGTCTTACATTCTTTCTTATCCTTTTTAAAAAATGTATATTTATTTATTTATTTATTTATTTATTTATTTATTTATTATACATAAGTACACTGTAGCTGTCTTCAGTCACTCTAGTAGAGGGTGTCAGATTCTGGAGAATCTAAATCCTCTTATAATCTGAATATGATGTACATAAACACAGCCTCACATAAACTTCTAAATATTTAAAGAAGTGTGGGGCCACTGAAAGGGCTAAACAATTAACCGAATTGTCTCCTCTTCCAGAGAACCTTGGATCAACTACCAGCACTATATGGTGGCCCATATCCAGTTCCTGGGGATCAGATAGACAGACAGACAGACAGTCAGAGATATGGATGGCAGGCCTGCCTGGTCTTTCTTTCTTTCTTATACTTTTTAAAAAATGTTTATTTATTTATTTATTTATGTATCTATTTATTTATTAGATATAAGTACACTGTAGCTTTCTTCAGACACTCCAGAAGAGGGTGTCAGATTCTGGAGAATCTAAATCACTCTTATGGTCTGCATATGATGTACATAAACACAGCCTCACATATACTTCTAAATATTTAAAGATGGGTAGGGCCACTGATAGGGCTCAACAATTAACAGCATTGTCTCCTCTTCCAGAGAACCTGGGATCAACTACCAGCAACTTTATGGTAGCCCAACTCCAGTTCCAGGGGATCAGACAGACAGACAGACAGACAGAGATAAGGATGGCAGGCCTGCCTGGTCTTACATTCTTTCTTATCCTTTTTAAAAAATGTTTATTTATTTATTTATTTATTTATTTATTATACATAAGTACACTGTAGCTGTCTTCAGTCACTCTAGTAGAGGGTGTCAGATTCTGGAGAATCTAAATCCTCTTATAATCTGAATATGATGTACATAAACACAGCCTCACATAAACTTCTAAATATTTAAAGAAGTGTGGGGCCACTGAAAGGGCTAAACAATTAACCGAATTGTCTCCTCTTCCAGAGAACCTTGGATCAACTACCAGCACTATATGGTGGCCCATATCCAGTTCCTGGGGATCAGATAGACAGACAGACAGACAGACAGAGATATGGATGGCAGGCCTGCCTGGTCTTTCTTTCTTTCTTATACTTTTTAAAAAATGTTTATTTATTTATTTATTTATCTATTTATTTATTAGATATAAGTACACTGTAGCTGTCTTCAGACACTCCAGAAGAGGGTGTCAGATTCTGGAGAATCTAAATCACTCTTATGGTCTGCATATGATGTACATAAACACAGCCTCACATATACCTCTAAATATTTAAAGATGGGTGGCGCCACTGAAAGGGCTCAACAATTAACAGCATTGTCTCCTCTTCCAGAGTACCTGGGATCAACTACCAGCAACTATATGGTGGCCCATCTCCAGTTCCAGGGGATCAGACAGACAGACATACAGACAGTGAAAAGGATGGCAGGCCTGCCTGGTCTTTCTTTCTTTCTTATCCTTTTTTAAAAAAATGTTTATTTATATATTTATATATGTATTTATTAGATATAAGTACACTGTAGCTGTCTTCAGACACTCCAGAAGAGGGTGTCAGATTCTGGAGAATCTAAATCCCTCTTATGGTCTGCATATGATGTAAATAAACACAGCCTCACATATACTTCTAAAAATTTAAAGATGTGTGGGGCCACTGAGAGGGCTCAACAATTAACAGCATTGTCTCCTCTTTCAGAGAACCTGGGAAAAAATACCAGCACCTTATGGTGGCCCATCTCCAGTTCCAGTGGATCAGACAGACAGACAGACAGAGAGACAGAGATAAGGATGGCAGGCCTGCCTGGTCTTTCTTTATTTCTTATACTTTTTAAAAAATGTTTATTTATTTATTTATTTATTTATTTATTAATTTATGTATTTATTAGATATAAGTACACTGTAGCTGTCTTCAGACACTCCAGAAGAGGGTGTCAGATTCTGGAGAATCTAAATCCCCCTTATGGTCTGCATATGATGTACATAAACACAGCCTCACATATACTTCTAAATATTTAAAGATGGGTAGGGCCACTGATAGGGCTCAACAATTAAGAGCCTTGTCCTCTCTTCCAGAGAACCTGGGATCAACTACCAGCAACTTTATGGTAGCCCAACTCCAGTTCCAGGGGATCAGACAGACAGACAGACAGACAGAGATAAGGATGGCAGGCCTGCCTGCTCTTACTTTCTTTCTTATCCTTTTTAAAAAATGTTTATTTATTTATTTATTTATTTATTTATTTATTATATATAAGTACACTGTAGCTGTCTTCAGACACTCCAGTAGAGGGTGTCAGATTCTGGAGAATCTAAATCCTCTTATAATCTGAATATGATGTAAATAAACACAACCTCACATAAACTTCTAAATATTTAAAGAAGTGTGGGGCCACTGAAAGGGCTCAACAATTAACCGAATTGTCTCCTCTTCCAGAGAACCTTGGATCAACTACCAGCACTATATGGTGGCCCATCTCCAGTTCCCGGGGATCAGATAGACAGACAGACAGACAGACAGAGATATGGATGGCAGGCCTGCCTGGTCTTTCTTTCTTTCTTATACTTTTTTAAAAATGTTTATTTATTTATTTATTTATTTATTTATCTATTTATTTATTAGATATAAGTACACTGTAGCTGTCTTCAGACACTCAAGAAGAGGGTGTCAGATTCTGGAGAATCTAAATCCCTCTTATGGTCTGCATATGATGTACATAAACACAGCCTCACATATACTTCTAAAAATTTAAAGAAGGGTGGCGCCACTGAAAGGGCTCAACAATTAACAGCATTGTCTCCTCTTCCAGAGTACCTGGGATCAACTACCAGCAACTATATGGTGGCCCATCTCCAGTTCCAGGGGATCAGACAGACAGACATACAGACAGTGATAAGGATGGCAGGCCTGCCTGGTATTTCTTTCTTTCTTATCTTTTTAAAAAAATGTTTATTTATATATTTATTCATGTATTTATTAGATATAAGTACACTGTAGCTATCTTCAGACACTCCAGAAGAGGGTTTCAGATTGTGTAGAATCTAAATCCCTCTTATGGTCTGCATATGATGTACATAAACACAGCCTCACATATACTTCTAAAAATTTAAAGATGTGTGGGGCCACTGAGAGGGCTCAACAATTAACAGCATTGTCTCCTCTTTCAGAGAACCTGGGATAAACTACCAGCACCTTATGGTGGCCCATCTCCAGTTCCAAGGGATCAGACAGACAGACAGACAGACTGACAGAGATAAGGATGGAGGCCTGCCTGGTCTTTCTTTCTTTCTTATACTTTTAAGAAATGTTTATTAATTTAAGTATGTATTTATTAGATGTAAGTACAAGGTAGCTGTCTCAGACACTCTAAAAGAGGGTGTCATCTTCTGGAGAATCTAAATCCCTCTTATGGTCTGCATATGATGTACATAAACACAGCCTCACATATATTTCTAAAAATTTTAAGATGGGTGGGCCCACTGAAAGGGCTCAACAATTAACAGCATTGTCTCTTCTTCCAGAGAACGTGGGATCAACTACCAGCAACTATATGGTGGCCCATCTCAAGTTCCAGGGGATAAGACAGACAGACAGACAGACAGAGATAAGGATGGCAGGCCTGCCTGATTTTTCTTTCTTTCTTATCCTTTTTAAAAATGTTTATTAATTTATTTATTCATTTATTCATTTATTTATTTATTTATTTATGTATTTATTAGATGTAAGTACACTGTAGCTGTCTTCAGACTCTCCAGAAGAGGGTGTCAGATTCTGGAGAATCAATATCCCTCATATGGTCGGCATATGATGTACATGAACACAGCCTCACATATACTTCTAAAAATTTAAAGATTGGTGGGGCCACTGAAAGGGCTCAACAATTAACAGCATTGTCGCCTCTTCCAGAGAACCTGGGATCAACTACCAGCAACTATATGGTGGCCCATCTCCAGTTTCAGGGTATCTGACAGATAGACACACAGACAGACAGACAGACAAGGTGGCAAGCCTGCCTGGTCTTTCTTTCTTATTCTTTTTAAAAAATGTTTATTTATTTATTTATGTATTTATTAGATATAAGTACAATGTAGCTGTCTTCAGTCACTCCAGAAGAGGGTGTCAGATTCTGGAGAATTTATATCCCTCTTATGGTCTGCATATGATGTACATAAACACAGCCTCACATTTACTTCTAAAAATTTAAAGATGTGTGGGGCCAATGAAAGGGATCAACAATTAACAGCATTGTCTCCTCTTATAGAGAACATGGGATCAACTACCAGCAACTATATGGTGGCCCATCTCCAGTTCCAGGGGATCAGACAGACAGACAGACAGACAGATAGAGTTAAGAATGGCAGGCCTGCCTGGTCTCTCTTTCTTTATTATCCTTTTTAAAAAATGTTTATTTGTTTATTTATGAATTTATTAGATATAAGTACACTGTAGCTGTCTTCAGACACTCTAGAAGAGTGTGTCATCTTCTGGAGAATCTAAATCCCTCTTATGGTCTGCATATGATGTACATAAACACAGCCTCACATATACTTCTAAAAATTTAAAGATGGGTGGGGCCACTGAAAGGGCTCAACAATTAACAGCATTGTCTCCTCTTCCAGAGGACCTGGGATCAACTACCAGCAACTATATTGTGGCCCATCTCCAGTTCCAGGGGATCAGACAGACATAGAGACAGACAGACAGACAAGGATTGCAGGCCTGCCTGGTTTTTCTTTCTTTCTTATACATTTTAAAAATGTTTATTTATTTATATATGTATTTCTTAGATATAAGTACACTGTAGCTTTCTTTAGACACTCCAGAGGAGGGTGTCAGATTCTGGAGAATCTAAATCCCTCTTATGGTCTGCATATGATGTACATAAACACAGCCTCACATATACTTCTAAAAATTTAAAGAAGGGTGGGGCCACTCTAAAAGCTCAACAATTAACAGCATTGTCTCCTCTTCCAGAGTATCTGGTATCAACTACCAGCAACTATATGGTGGCCCATCTCCAGTTCCAGGGGATCAGACAGACAGACATACAGACAGTGAAAAGGATGGCAGGCCTGCCTGGTCTTTCTTTGTTTCTTATCCTTTTTAAAAAAATGTTTATTTATATATTTATTTATGTATTTATTAGATATAAGTACACTGTAGCTGTCTTCAGACACTCCAGAAGAGGGTCTCAGATTCTGGAGAATCTAAATCCCTCTTATGGTCTGCATATGATGTACATAAACACAGCCTCACATATACTTCTAAAAATTAAAAATGGGTGGGGCCACTAAAAGGGCTCAACAATTAACAGCATTGTCTCCTCTTCCAGAGAACCTGGGATCAACTACCAGCAACTACAAGGTGGCCCATCTCCAGTTCCAGGGGATCAGACAGACAGACAGACAGACAGAGATTAGGATGGCAGGCCTGCCTGGTCTTTCTTTCTTTCTTATCCTTTTAAAATAATGTTTATTTATTTATTTATATTTATTTATATATGTATTTATTAGATATAAGTACACTGTAGTTGTCTTCAGACACTCCAGAAGAGGGTGTCAGATTCTGGAGAATATAAATCCCTCTTATGGTCTGCATATGATGTACATAAACACAGCCTAACATATACTTCTAAAAATTTAAAGATAGTTGGAGCCACTGAAAGGGCTCAACAATTAACAGCATTGTCTCCTCTTCCAGAGAACCTGGAATCAACTAACAGCAACTATATGGTGGCCCATCTCCAGTTCCAAGGGATCAGACAGACTGACAGACAGACAGACTGACATAGATAAGGATGGCAGGCCTGCCTGGTCTCTCTTTCTTTCTTATCCTTTTTAAAAAATGTTTATTTATTTATTTATATGTTTATTAGATATAAGTACACTGTAGCCGTCTTCAGACACTCCAGAAGAAGTTGTCATATTCTGGAGAATCTAAATCCCTCTTATGGTCTGCATATGATGTACATAAACACAGCCTCACCTTTACTTCTTAAAATTTAAAGGTGGGGGGGGGGGCCACTGAAAGGGCTCAGCAATTAACAGCATTATCTCCTCTTACAGAGAACCTGGGATCAACTACCTGCAACTATATGGTGGCCCATCTCCACTCCCAGGGGATCAGACAGACAGACAGACAGACAAGGATAAGGATGGCAGGCCTGCCTGGTCTTTCTTTCTTTCTTATACTTTTTAAAAAAATTGTATTTATTTATGTATTTATTAGATATATGTACACTGTAGCTGTCTTCAGACACTCCAGAAGAGGGTGTCAGATTCTGATGAATCTAAATCCCTCTTCTGGTAAGCATATGATGTACATAAACACAGCCTCACATACACTTCTAAAAATTTAAAGATGGGTAGGGCCACTGATAGGGCTCAACAATTAACAGCATTGTCTCCTCTTCAAGAGAACCTGGGATCAACTACCAGAAACTATATGGTAGCCCATCTCCAGTTCCAGGGGATCAGACAGACAGACAGACAGACAGAGATAAGGATGGCAGGCCTGCCTGGTCTTACTTTCTTTCTTATCCTTTTTAAAAAATGTTTATTTATTTATTTATTTATGTATTTATTATATATAAGTACACTGTAGCTGTCTTCAGACACTCCAGTAGAGGGTGTCAGATTCTGGAGAATCTAAATCCTCTTATAATCTGAATATGATGTACATAAACACAGCTCACATATACTTCTAAATATTTAAAGAAGTGTGGGGTCACTGAAAAAGCTCAACAATTAAGAGCATTGTCTCCACTTCCAGAGAACCTTGGATCAACTACCAGCAACTATATGGTGGCCCATCTCCAGTTCCAGGGGATCAGACAGACAGACAGACAGACAGAGATAAGGATGGCAGGCCTGCCTGGTCTTACTTTCTTTCTTATCCTTTTAAAAAAATGTTTATTTATTTATTTATTTATTTATTTATTACATATAAGTACACTGTAGCTGTCTTCAGACACTCCAGTAGAGGGTGTCAGATTCTGGAGAATCTAAATCCTCTTATAATCTGAATATGATGTACATAAACACAGCCTCACATATACTTCTAAATATTTAAAGAAGTGTGCGGCCACTGAAAGGGCTCAACAATTAAGAGCATTGTCTCCTCTTCCAGAGAACCTTGGATCAACTACCAGCAACTATATGGTGGCCCATCTCCAGTTCCCGGGGATCTGATAGACAGACAGACAGACAGGCAGAGATATGGATGGCACGCCTGCCTGTTCTTTCTTTCTTATCCTTTTTAAAAAATGTTTATTTATTTATTTATTTATTTATTTATGTATTTAGTAGATATAAGTACACTGTAGCTTTTCAGACACTACAGAAGAGCGTGTCAGATTCTGGAGAATCTAAATCCCTCTTATGGTCTGCATATGATGTACATAAACACAGCCTCACATATACTTCTAAAAATTTAAAGAAGGGTGGGGCCACTCTAAAAGCTCAACAATTAACAGCATTTTCTCCTCTTCCAGAGTTCCTGGGATCAACTACCAGCAACTATATTGTGGCCCATCTCCAGTTCCAGGGGATCAGACAGACAGACATACAGACAGTGCTAAGGATGGCAGGCCTGCCTGGTCTTTCTTTCTTTCTTATCCTTTTTAAAAAAATGTTTATTTATATATTTATTTATGTATTTATTAGATATAAGTACACTGTAGATGTCTTCAGACACTCCAGAAGAGGGTGTCAGATTCTGGAGAATCTAAATCCCTCTTATGGTCTTCATATGATGTACATAAACAAGGCCTCACATATACTTCTAAAAATTTAAAGATGTGTGGGGACAGTGAGAGGGCTCAACAATTAACAGCATTGTCTCCTCTTTCAGAGAACCTGGGATAAACTACCAGCACCTTATGGTGGCCCAACTCCAGTTCCAGTGGATCAGACAGACAGACAGACAGAGAGACAGAGATAAGGATGGCAGGCCTGCCTGGTCTTACTTTATTTCTTATACTTTTTAAAAAATGTTTATTTATTTATTTATTCATTTATTTATGTATTTATTAGATATAAGTACACTGTAGCCGTCTTCAGACACTCCAGAAGAGGGTGTCAGATTCTGGAGATTCTAAATCCCTCTTATGGTTTGAATAAGATGTACATAAACACAGCTCACATATACTTCTAAAAATTAAAAATGGGTGGGGCCACTGAAAGGGCTCAATAATTAACAGCATTGTCTCCTCTTCCAGAGAACGTGGGATCAACTACCAGCACCTACAAGGTGGCCCATCTCCAGTTCCACGGGATCAGACAGACAGACAGACAGAGATAAGGATGGCAGGCCTGCCTGGTCTTTCTTTCTTTCTTATCCTTTTTAAAAAATATTTATTTATTTATTTATTTATTTATTTATTTATTTATTTATGTATTTCTTAGATATAAGTACACTGTAGCTTTCTTTAGACACTCCAGAGGAGGGTGTCAGATTCTGGAGAATGTAAATCCCTCTTATGGTCTGCATATGATGTACATAAACACAGCCTCACATATACTGAGCTGAGGTGTCACAGGCCAACTGCTGGAATTTCTGAGTACCACCTAGATAGAGAAAAGCTATGCTGTGGTTGCTTAATTTATGTATTTTATTATTTCTATTTGTTGTTTTGTTTTGTTTTATTTGTTTTTAGAGAAGTCCTCAGTCTGTAGCTCTGGCTGACCCAGGACTGCCTACTTGTGTTAATTAGGGTTTCACAGCTGGGAACAGACACCAAGAGCAAGGTAAGGCTTAGAAAACCCTACATTCAGTGGTGGCTCAAGCTCTTAATGAGAGCACTCTGTAGGCAGAGGCAGTCAGTTTCTGAGTTTGAGGCCACCCTGGTGAATGACAGGGCTAGGGTAGGGGCTAGGGTGAGGAAAGAAAGAAAGAAAAGAAACAAAGAAAGAAGAATAAAAAGTTTTTATAAAAGCTTTATAAAAAGTGTTAAAGTTTTTAAAAATTAAAAAAAAAAATACCAGATCACCATCACACAGCATTGGCTGTCTTCAGGTGTATCCTTTCAGCCTCCAAAACAAAAAACAATGGCTGGCTGTCTTCAGGTATATCCTATTCTCGAGTCTTATTTCCAACCTTAGAGCTGGGCTGAGCTGCCTCATTATGTAATTGCAAACCTTCCTTGGTTTGTCTTTTCCATTTCTAAGACTAACAGGCCTTTTTCTATTTATTGAATATGCTCATGACTGTCCTTTAGATATAGTAAATATAACTGTTGCTTATAAAACTTGTTTTCTAGGAATTTTTAAAGGGCAATGGCAGAGTTTATTTATAAAAAAATATTTTGCATTTATTTATTTGTGTGAAACACGTCAGGAGGTATGATTACCTCCCCTCTCTCTCAACCCCTCTCTCTCCTCTCTCAATGATTGTGTAAGAATGTTTTGCATGTGTATGCTGTGCCCACAGACTCCAGAACAGAGTATTAGATCCCCTGGAACTGGAGATGGGCCACCATATATAATACTGGTAATTGAGCCCAGGTTCTTTGGAAGAGGAGACAATGCTCTTAATTGTTGAGCCCTCTCTGTAGCCACATCTTTCTTTCTTTTTTTTTTTTTTTGAGTATATGTGAGGCTGTGTTTATATACATCATATGCAGACAATAAGAATGATTTAGATTCTTCAGATTCTGACACCCTCTTCTGGACTGTCTGAAGATAGCTACAGCATACTTAAATATAATAAATAAATAAATCTTTAAAAAGAAAAGGAAAAGTAAAAAAGAAAGAACAGGCCTGCCATATGCATGTTCATAGAGGAAAATGGGAGAGACCCCAATCTAACCTCAGCAGGGTGCTTCCTTCTGGATGGTAGCTCACAGTTTCATCCCAGCAAGACAGGCAAATCATTGAGTTCAAGGACAGTAAGGTTCAGGACAGCCAAGGTTAGGAAGGAAAAGGGTCTATGTTGAGAATACAAAGCGACAAAACAACAACTAGGAAAAAGAAGTGACAGTGTAACTTGGGGTAGGGTACCAACAAGAGAAAGCTTTCTGTTACCACTTACAAACACCAGTAGCCTTGCACACTTCTGCCCAGGTCCCTGCCTTCCTTTCTTGGAATTCTAAGGATGCCAGGGGGTGGGGGAATCCAGATTAACTTTTTAAAAACAAAGACTTGGTCTTTGATGTCTATAGGAAGCCCTTCTCAGTGCCTTTAACTACCACTGAACTTTCAGGGCTGTGACTCAACTGTAACAAGGAACAGGGCTAAGAACCTGCAGCCTTTGAAAACAACTATTTTTTTAAAGTGGGGGACACAAATCAGCAGTAGAACCCCTCAGGTTCAGCCATAATACTTGTTAGGGAAAGAGACTCAATGTCCGGAGCTGAGGTCTCATGGGTGAACTGCTTCAAGCTCTGAGTATCATTGAAAGAAAGAAAAGATATCATGTGGTTGCTTAATTTATTTATTTTATTATTTCTATTTTTTGTTTTCTTTTGTTTTGTTTTAGCAAAGGCCTCAGTCTGTAGCTATGGCTGACCTAGGACAGACTACATGTGTTAATTAGGGTTTCACAGCTGAGAAACAGACCATACCTATGTAAGACTTAGAAAACCCAACAGAAAGTGGTGGCTCCAGCTCTTAATGAGAGCACTCTGGAGGCAGAGGCAGTCAGTTTCTGAGTTCGAGGCCAGCCTGGTTAAAGACAGGGATAGGCAGGGCTAGGCAAGGAAGGGCTGGGCTAGGCTAGGCTAGGCAAGGGGCTGGGCTAGTCAAGGCAAGGGACTAGGATAGGCTTCTCAAGGGGATAGGCAAGACAGACAGACAGAGAGAAGGACAGACAAGGATGGCAGGCCTGCCTGGTTTTTCTTTCTTTCTTATCCCTTTTAAAAAATGTTTGTTTATTTATTTATTTATTTATTTATGTATTTATTAGATATACGTACACTGTAGCTGTCTTCAGACACTCCAGAAGAGGGTGTCAGATTCTGGAGAATCTATATCCCTCTTATGGTCTGCATATGATGTACATAAACACAGCCTCACATATACTTCTAAAAATTTAAAGAAGGGTGGGGCCACTCTAAAAGCTCAACAATTAACAGCATTGTCTCCTCTTCCAGAGTACCTGGGATCAACTACCAGCAACTATATGGTGGCCCATCTCCAGTTCCAGGGGATCAGACAGACAGACATACAGACAGTGATAAGGATGGCAGGCCTGCCTGGTCTTTCTTTCTTTCTTATCCTTTTTAAAAAAATGTTTGTTTATTTATTTATTTATTTATTTATATATTTATTAGATATAAGTACACTGTAGCTGTCTTCAGACACTCCAGAAGAGGGTGTCAGATTCTGGAGAATCTAAATCCCTCTTATGGTCTTCATATGATGTACATAAACAAGGCCTCACATATACTTCTAAAAATTTAAAGATGTGTGGGGACAGTGAGAGGGCTCAACAATTAACAGCATTGTCTCCTCTTTCAGAGAACCTGGGATAAACTACCAGCACCTTATGGTGGCCCATCTCCAGTTCCAGTGGATCAGACAGACAGACAGACAGAGAGACAGAGATAAGGATGGAAGGCCTGCCTGGTCTTTCTTTATTTCTTATACTTTTTAAAAAATGTTTATTTATTTATTTATTTATGTATTTATTAGATATAAATACACTGTAGCCGTCTTCAGACACTCCAGAAGAGGGTGTCAGATTCTGGAGAATAAATCCCTCTTATGATTTGAATATGATGTACATAAACACAGCCTCACATATACTTCTAAAAATTAAAAATTGGTGGGGCCACTGAAAGGGCTCAACAATTAACAGCATTGTCTCCTCTTCCAGAGAACGTGGGATCAACTACCAGCACCTACAAGATGGCCCATCTCCAGTTCCAGGGGATCAGACAGACAGGCAGACAGAGATAAGGATGGCAGGCCTGCCTGGTCTTTCTTTCTTTCTTATCCTTTTTAAAAAATATTTATTTATTTATTTATTTATTTATTTATTTATTTATTTATTTATGTATTTCTTAGATATAAGTACACTGTAGCTTTCTTTAGACACTCCAGAGGAGGGTGTCAGATTCTGGTAATGTAAATCCCTCTTATGGTCTGCATATGATGTACATAAACACAGCCTCACATATACTGAGCTGAGGTGTCACAGGCCAACTTCTGGAATTTCTGAGTACCACCTAGATAGAGAAAAGCTATGCTGTGGTTGCTTAATTTATGTATTTTATTATTTCTATTTGTTGTTTTGTTTTATTTTATTTGTTTTTAGAGAAGTCCTCAGTCTGTAGCTCTGGCTGACCCAGGACTGCCTACTTGTGTTAATTAGGGTTTCACAGCTGAGAACAGACACCAAGAGCAAGGTAAGGCTTAGAAAACCCTACATTCAGTGGTGGCTCAAGCTCTTAATGAGAGCACTCTGTAGGCAGAGGCAGTCAGTTTCTGAATTTGAGGCCACCCTGGTGAAAGACAGGGCTAGGGTAGGGGCTAGGGTGAGGAAAGAAAGAAAGGAAAGTTTATAATAAAAAGTTTTTATAAAAGTTTTATAAAAAGTGTTAAAGTTTTTAAAAATTAAAAAAAAAATACCAGATCACCATCACACAGCATTGGCTGTCTTCAGGTGTATCCTTTCAGCCTCCAAAACAAAAAACAATGGCTGGCTGTCTTCAGGTGTATCCTATTCTCGAGTCTTATTTCCAACCTTAGAGCTGGGCTGAGCTGCCTCATTATGTAATTGCAAACCTTCCTTGGTTTGTCTTTTCCATTTCTAAGACTAACAGGCCTTTTTCTATTTATTGAATATGCTCATGACTGTCCTTTAGATATAGTAAATATAACTGTTGCTTATAAAACTTGTTTTCTAGGAATTTTTAAAGGGCAATGGCAGAGTTTATTTATAAAAAAATATTTTGCATTTATTCATTTGTGTAAGTGATGAAGCTCAGGTCTTCAAACTCGTCAGGAGGTATGATTACCTCCCCTCTCTCTCAACCCCTCTCTCTCCTCTCTCAATGATTGTGTAAGAATGTTTTGCATGTGTATGCTGTGCCCACAGACTCCAGAACAGAGTATTAGATCCCCTGGAACTGGAGATGGGCCACCATATATAATACTGGTAATTGAGCACAGGTTCTCTGGAAGAGGAGACAATGCTCTTAATTGTTGAGCCCTCTCTGTAGCCACATCTTTCTTTTTCTTTTTTTTTTTTTTTTGAGTATGTGTGAGGCTGTGTTTATATATATCATATGCAGACAATAAGAATGATTTAGATTCTTCAGAATCTGACACCCTCTTCTGGACTGTCTGAAGATAGCTACAGCATACTTAAATATAATAAATAAATAAATCTTTAAAAAGAAAGGGAAAAGTAAAAAAGAAAGATCAGGCCTGCCATATGCATGTTCATAGAGGAAAATGGAAGAGACCCCAATCTAACCTCAGCAGGGTGCTTCCTTCTGGATGGTAGCTCACAGTTTCATCCCAGCAAGACAGGCAAATCACTGAGTTCAAGGACAGTAAGGTTCAGGACAGCCAAGGTTAGGAAGGAAAAGGGTCTATGTTGAGAATACAAACCCACAAAACAATTACTAGGAAAAAGAAGTGACAGTGTAACTTGGGGTAGGGTACCAACAAGAGAAAGCTTTCTGTTACCACTTACAAACACCAGTAGCCTTGCACCCTTCTGCCCAGGTCCCTGCCTTCCTTTCTAGGAATTCTAAGGATGCCAGGGTGTGGGGGAATCCAGATTAACTTTTTAAAAACAAAGACTTGGTCTTTGATGTCTATAGGAAGCCCTTCTCAGTGCCTTTAACTACCACTGAACTTTCAGGGCTGTGACTCAACTGTAACAAGGAACAGGGCTAAGAACCTGCAGCCTTTGAAAACAACTATTTTTTTAAAGTGGGGGACACAAATCAGCAGTAGAAACCCTCAGGTTCAGCCATAATACTTGTTAGGGAAAGAGCCTCAATGTCCGGAGCTGAGGTCTCATGGGTGAACTGCTTCAAGCTCTGAGTATCATTGAAAGAAAGAAAAGATATCATGTGGTTGCTTAATTTATTTATTTTATTATTTCATTTTTTGTTTTCTTTTGTTTTGTTTTAGCAAAGGCCTCAGTCTGTAGCTATGGCTGACCTAGGACAGACTACATGTGTTAATTAGGGTTTCACAGCTGAGAAACAGACCATACCTATGTAAGACTTAGAAAACCCAACAGTCAGTGGTGGCTCGAGCTCTTGATGAGAGCACTCTGGAGGCAGAGGCAGTCAGTTTCTGAGTTCGAGGCCAGCCTGGTTAAAGACGGGGATAGGCAGGGCTAGGCAAGGCAGGGCTGGGCTAGGCTAGGCTAGGCAAGGGGCTGGGCTAGTCAAGGCAAGGGACTAGGCTAGGCTACTCAAGGGGCTAGGCAAGACAGACAGACAGAGAGAAGGACAGACAAGGATGGCAGGAATGCCTGGTTTTTCTTTCTTTCTTATCCCTTTTAAAAAAGTTTGTTTATTTATTTATTTATTTATTTATTTATGTATTTATTAGATATACGTACACTGTAGCTGTCTTCAAACACTCCCGAAGAGGGTGTCAGATTCTGGAGAATCTATATCCCTCTTATGGTCTGCATATGATGTATATGAACACAGCCTCACATATACTTCTAAAAATTTAAAGATGGGTGGGGCCACTGAAAGGGCTCAACAATTAACAGCACTGACTCCTCTTCCAGAGAACCTGGGATCAACTACCAGCAATTATATGGTGGCCCATCTCCAGTTCCAGGGGATCAGACAGACAGACAGACAGACAAGGATGGCAGGCCTGCCTGGTCTCTCTTTCTTTATTATCCTTTTTTAAAAATGTTTATTTGTTTATTTATGAATTTATTAGATATAAGTACACTGTAGCTGTCTTCAGACACTCCAAAAGAGGGTGTCAGATTCTGGAGAATCTAAATCCCTCTTATGGTCTGCATATTCGGTACATAAACACAGCCTTGCATATACTTCTAAAAATATAAAGATGGGTGGGGCCACTGAAAGGGCTCAACAATTAACAGAATTGTCTCCTCTTCCAGAGAACCTTGGATAAACTACCAGCAACTATATGGTGGCCCATCTCCAGTTCCAGGGTATCAGACAGACACACACAGACAGAGATAAGGATGGAGGCCTGCCTGGTCTTTCTTTCTTTCTTATACTTTTAAAAAATGTTTATTTATTTATTTATTTATTTATTTATTTATTTATTAGATATAAGTACACTGTAGCTGTCTTCAGACTCTCCAGAAAAGGGTGTCAGATTCTGGAGAATCTATATCCCTCTTATGGTCTGCATATGATGTACATAAACACAGCCTCACATATACTTCTAAAAATTTAAAGATGGTTGGGGCCACTGAAAGGGCTCAACAATTAACAGCATTGTCTTCTCTTCCAGAGGACCAGGGATCAACTACCAGCAACTATATTGTGGCCCATCTCCAGTTCCAGGCGATCAGACAGACATATATACACACAGACAGACAAGGATTGCAGGCCTGCCTGGTTTTTCTTTCTTTCTTATACATTTTAAAAATGTTTATTTATTTATATATATATTTATTAGATATAAGTACACTGTAGCTGTCTTCAGACACTTCAGAAGAGGGTGTCATATTCTGGAGAATCTAAATCCCTCTTATGGTCTGCATATGATGTACACAAACACAGCCTCACATATACTTCTAAAAATTTAAAGATGGGTGGGCCCACTGAAAGGGCTCAACAATTAACACCATTGTCTCTTCTTCCAGAGAACCTGGGATCAACTACCAGCACCTAAAAGGTGGCCCATCTCCAGTTCCAGGCGATCAGACAGACAGACAGACTGACAGAGGTAAGGATGGAGGCCTGCCTGGTCTTTCTTTCTTTCTTATACTTTTAAAAAAATGTTTATTTATTTATTTATTTATTTATTTATTTATTTATTTATTTATGTATTTATTAGATATAAGTACACTGTAGCTGTCTTCAGACACTCTAGAAGAGGGTGTCATCTTCTGGAGAATCTAAATCGCTCTTATGGTCTGCATATGATGTACATAAACACAGCCTCACATATACTTCTAAATATTTAAAGATGGGTGGGCCCACTGAAAGGGCTCAACAATTAACACCATTGTCTCCTCTTCCAGAGAACGTGGGATCAACTACCAGCAACTATGTGGTGGCCCATCTCCAGTTGCAGGGGATCAGACAGACAGAAAGACAGACAGAGATAAGGATGGCAGGCCTGCCTGATTTTTGTCTCTTTCTTATCCTTTTTAAAATTGTTTATTTATTTATTTATTCATTAATTAATTTATTTATTTATTTATGTATTTATTAGATATAAGTACACTGTAGCTGTCTTCAGACTCTCCAGAAGAGGGTGTCAGATTCTGGAGAATCTATATCCCTCTTATGGTCTGCATATGATGTACATAAACACAGCATCACATATACTTCTAAAAATTTAAAGATGGTTGGGGCCACTGAAAGGGCTCAACAATTAACAGCATTGTCTCCTCTTCCAGAGGACCTGGGATCAACTACCAGCAACTATATTGTGGCCCATCTCCAGTTCCAGGCGATCAGACAGACAGACATACAGACAGACAGACAAGGATTGCAGGCCTTCCTGGTTTTGCTTTCTTCTTATACATTTTAAAAATGTTTATTTATTTATATATATATTTATTAGATATAAGTACACTGTAGCTGTCTTCAGACACTTCAGAAGAGGGTGTCATATTCTGGAGAATCTAAATCCCTCTTATGGACTGCATATGATGTACATAAACACAGCCTCACATATACTTCTAAAAATTTAAAGAAGGGTGGGGCCACTCTAAAAGCTCAACAATTAACAGCATTGTCTCCTCTTCCAGAGTACCTGGGATCAACTACCAGCAACTATATGGTGGTTCATCTCCAGTTCCAGAGGATCAGACAGACAGACATACAGACAGTGATAAGGATGGCAGGCCTGCCTGGTCTTTCTTTCTTTCTTATCCTTTTTAAAAAAATGTTTATTTATATATTTATTTATGTATTTATTAGATATAAGTACACTGTAGCTGTCTTCAGACACTCCAGAAGAGGGTGTCAGATTCTGGAGAATCTAAATCCCTCTTATGGTCTGTATATGATGTACATAAACAAAGCCTCACATATACTTCTAAAAATTTAAAGATGTGTGGGGCCACTGAGAGGGCTCAACAATTAACAGCATTGTCTCCTCTTTCAGAGAACCTGGGATAAACTACCAGCACCTTATGGTGGCCCATCTCCAGTTCCAGTGGATCAGACAGACAGACAGAGAGACAGAGAGACAGAGATAAGGATGGCAGGTCTGCCTGGTCTTTCTTTATTTCTTATACTTTTTAAAAAATGTTTATTTATTTATTTATTTATGTATTTATTAGATATAAGTACACTGTAGCCGTCTTCAGACACTCCAGAAGAGGGTGTCAGATTCTAGAGAATCTAAATCCCTCTTATGGTCTGAATATGATGTACATAAACACAGCCTCACATATACTTCTAAAAATTATAAATAGGTGGGGCCACTGAAAGGACTCAACAATTAACAGCATTGTCTCCTCTTCCAGAGAACCTGGGATCAACTACCAGCACCTAAAAGGTGGCCCATCTCCAGTTCCAGGGGATCAGACAGACAGACAGACAGACAGTGATAAGGATGGCAGGCCTGCCTGGTCTATCTTTCTTTCTTATCCTTTTTTAAAAAAATGTTTATTTATTTATTTATTTATTTATTTATTTATTTATTTATTTATTATTAGATATAAGTACACTGTAGCTGTTCAGACACTCCAGAAGAGGGTGTCAGATTCTGGAGAATCTAAATCCCTCTTATGGTCTGCATATGATGTACATAAACACAGCCTCACATATACTTCTAAAAATTAAAGAAAGGTGGGGCCACTCTAAAAGCTCAACAATTAACAGCATTGTCTCCTCTTCCAGAGTACCTGGGATCAACTACCAGCAACTATATGGTGTCCCATCTCCAGTTCCAGGGGATCAGACAGACAGACATACAGACAGTGATAAGGATGGCAGGCCTGCCTGGTCTTTCTTTCTTTCTTATCCTTTTTAAAAAAAATGTTTATTTATTTATTTATTTATTTATTAGATATAAGTACACTGTAGCTGTCTTCAGACACTCCAGAAGAGGGTGTCAGATTCTGGAGAATCTAAATCCCTCTTATGGTCTGCATATGATGTACATAAACAGAGCCTCACATATACTTCTAAAAATTTAAAGATGTGTGGGGCCACTGAGAGGGCTCAACAATTGACAGCATTGTCTCCTCTTTCAGAGAACCTGGGATAAACTACCAGCACCTTATGGTGGCCCATCTCCAGTTCCAGTGGATCAGACAGACAGACAGACAGACAGAGAGACAGAGATAAGGATGGCAGGTCTGCCTGGTCTTTCTATATTTCTTATACTTTTTAAAAAATGTTTATTTATTTATTTATTTATTAATGTATTTATTAGATATGAGTACGTTGTAGCTGTCTTCAGACACTCCAGAAGAGGGTGTCAGATTCTAGAGAATCTAAATCCCTCTTATGCTCTGAATATGATGTACATAAACACAGCCTCACATATACTTCTAAAAATTTAAAGAAGGGTGGGGCCACTCTAAAAGCTCAACAATTAACAGCATTTTCTCCTCTTCCAGAGTTCCTGGGATCAACTACCAGCAACTATATTGTGGCCCATCTCCAGTTCCAGGGGATCAGACAGACAGACATACAGACAGTGCTAAGGATGGCAGGCCTGCCTGGTCTTTCTTTCTTTCTTATCCTTTTTAAAAAAATGTTTATTTATATATTTATTTATGTATTTATTAGATATAAGTACACTGTAGATGTCTTCAGACACTCCAGAAGAGGGTGTCAGATTCTGGAGAATCTAAATCCCTCTTATGGTCTTCATATGATGTACATAAACAAGGCCTCATATATACTTCTAAAAATTTAAAGATGTGTGGGGACAGTGAGAGGGCTCAACAATTAACAGCATTGTCTCCTCTTTCAGAGAACCTGGAATAAACTACCAGCACCTTATGGTGGCCCAACTCCAGTTCCAGTGGATCAGACAGACAGACAGACAGAGAGACAGAGATAAGGATGGCAGGCCTGCCTGGTCTTACTTTATTTCTTATACTTTTTAAAAAATGTTTATTTATTTATTTATTCATTTATTTATGTATTTATTAGATATAAGTACACTGTAGCCGTCTTCAGACACTCCAGAAGAGGGTGTCAGATTCTGGAGATTCTAAATCCCTCTTATGGTTTGAATAAGATGTACATAAACACAGCTCACATATACTTCTAAAAATTAAAAATGGGTGGGGCCACTGAAAGGGCTCAATAATTAACAGCATTGTCTCCTCTTCCAGAGAACGTGGGATCAACTACCAGCACCTACAAGGTGGCCCATCTCCAGTTCCACGGGATCAGACAGACAGACAGACAGAGATAAGGATGGCAGGCCTGCCTGGTCTTTCTTTCTTTCTTATCCTTTTTAAAAAATATTTATTTATTTATTTATTTATTTATTTATTTATTTATTTATTTATTTATGTATTTCTTAGATATAAGTACACTGTAGCTTTCTTTAGACACTCCAGAGGAGGGTGTCAGATTCTGGAGAATGTAAATCCCTCTTATGGTCTGCATATGATGTACATAAACACAGCCTCACATATACTGAGCTGAGGTGTCACAGGCCAACTGCTGGAATTTCTGAGTACCACCTAGATAGAGAAAAGCTATGCTGTGGTTGCTTAATTTATGTATTTTATTATTTCTATTTGTTGTTTTGTTTTGTTTTATTTGTTTTTAGAGAAGTCCTCAGTCTGTAGCTCTGGCTGACCCAGGACTGCCTACTTGTGTTAATTAGGGTTTCACAGCTGGGAACAGACACCAAGAGCAAGGTAAGGCTTAGAAAACCCTACATTCAGTGGTGGCTCAAGCTCTTAATGAGAGCACTCTGTAGGCAGAGGCAGTCAGTTTCTGAGTTTGAGGCCACCCTGGTGAATGACAGGGCTAGGGTAGGGGCTAGGGTGAGGAAAGAAAGAAAGAAAAGAAACAAAGAAAGAAGAATAAAAAGTTTTTATAAAAGCTTTATAAAAAGTGTTAAAGTTTTTAAAAATTAAAAAAAAAAATACCAGATCACCATCACACAGCATTGGCTGTCTTCAGGTGTATCCTTTCAGCCTCCAAAACAAAAAACAATGGCTGGCTGTCTTCAGGTATATCCTATTCTCGAGTCTTATTTCCAACCTTAGAGCTGGGCTGAGCTGCCTCATTATGTAATTGCAAACCTTCCTTGGTTTGTCTTTTCCATTTCTAAGACTAACAGGCCTTTTTCTATTTATTGAATATGCTCATGACTGTCCTTTAGATATAGTAAATATAACTGTTGCTTATAAAACTTGTTTTCTAGGAATTTTTAAAGGGCAATGGCAGAGTTTATTTATAAAAAAATATTTTGCATTTATTTATTTGTGTGAAACACGTCAGGAGGTATGATTACCTCCCCTCTCTCTCAACCCCTCTCTCTCCTCTCTCAATGATTGTGTAAGAATGTTTTGCATGTGTATGCTGTGCCCACAGACTCCAGAACAGAGTATTAGATCCCCTGGAACTGGAGATGGGCCACCATATATAATACTGGTAATTGAGCCCAGGTTCTTTGGAAGAGGAGACAATGCTCTTAATTGTTGAGCCCTCTCTGTAGCCACATCTTTCTTTCTTTTTTTTTTTTTTTTGAGTATATGTGAGGCTGTGTTTATATACATCATATGCAGACAATAAGAATGATTTAGATTCTTCAGATTCTGACACCCTCTTCTGGACTGTCTGAAGATAGCTACAGCATACTTAAATATAATAAATAAATAAATCTTTAAAAAGAAAAGGAAAAGTAAAAAAGAAAGAACAGGCCTGCCATATGCATGTTCATAGAGGAAAATGGGAGAGACCCCAATCTAACCTCAGCAGGGTGCTTCCTTCTGGATGGTAGCTCACAGTTTCATCCCAGCAAGACAGGCAAATCATTGAGTTCAAGGACAGTAAGGTTCAGGACAGCCAAGGTTAGGAAGGAAAAGGGTCTATGTTGAGAATACAAACCGACAAAACAACAACTAGGAAAAAGAAGTGACAGTGTAACTTGGGGTAGGGTACCAACAAGAGAAAGCTTTCTGTTACCACTTACAAACACCAGTAGCCTTGCACACTTCTGCCCAGGTCCCTGCCTTCCTTTCTTGGAATTCTAAGGATGCCAGGGGGTGGGGGAATCCAGATTAACTTTTTAAAAACAAAGACTTGGTCTTTGATGTATATAGGAAGCCCTTCTCAGTGCCTTTAACTACCACTGAACTTTCAGGGCTGTGACTCAACTGTAACAAGGAACAGGGCTAAGAACCTGCAGCCTTTGAAAACAACTATTTTTTTAAAGTGGGGGACACAAATCAGCAGTAGAACCCCTCAGGTTCAGCCATAATACTTGTTAGGGAAAGAGACTCAATGTCCGGAGCTGAGGTCTCATGGGTGAACTGCTTCAAGCTCTGAGTATCATTGAAAGAAAGAAAAGATATCATGTGGTTGCTTAATTTATTTATTTTATTATTTCTATTTTTTGTTTTCTTTTGTTTTGTTTTAGCAAAGGCCTCAGTCTGTAGCTATGGCTGACCTAGGACAGACTACATGTGTTAATTAGGGTTTCACAGCTGAGAAACAGACCATACCTATGTAAGACTTAGAAAACCCAACAGTCAGTGGTGGCTCCAGCTCTTAATGAGAGCACTCTGGAGGCAGAGGCAGTCAGTTTCTGAGTTCGAGGCCAGCCTGGTTAAAGACAGGGATAGGCAGGGCTAGGCAAGGCAGGGCTGGGCTAGGCTAGGCTAGGCAAGGGGCTGGGCTAGTCAAGGCAAGGGACTAGGATAGGCTTCTCAAGGGGATAGGCAAGACAGACAGACAGAGAGAAGGACAGACAAGGATGGCAGGCCTGCCTGGTTTTTCTTTCTTTCTTATCCCTTTTAAAAAATGTTTGTTTATTTATTTATTTATTTATGTATTTATTAGATATACGTACACTGTAGCTGTCTTCAGACACTCCAGAAGAGGGTGTCAGATTCTGGAGAATCTATATCCCTCTTATGGTCTGCATATGATGTACATAAACACAGCCTCACATATACTTCTAAAAATTTAAAGAAGGGTGGGGCCACTCTAAAAGCTCAACAATTAACAGCATTGTCTCCTCTTCCAGAGTACCTGGGATCAACTACCAGCAACTATATGGTGGCCCATCTCCAGTTCCAGGGGATCAGACAGAGAGACATACAGACAGTGATAAGGATGGCAGGCCTGCCTGGTCTTTCTTTCTTTCTTATCCTTTTTAAAAAAATGTTTGTTTATTTATTTATTTATTTATTTATTTATATATTTATTAGATATAAGTACACTGTAGCTGTCTTTAGACACTCCAGAAGAGGGTGTCAGATTCTGGAGAATCTAAATCCCTCTTATGGTCTTCATATGATGTACATAAACAAGGCCTCACATATACTTCTAAAAATTTAAAGATGTGTGGGGACAGTGAGAGGGCTCAACAATTAACAGCATTGTCTCCTCTTTCAGAGAACCTGGGATAAACTACCAGCACCTTATGGTGGCCCATCTCCAGTTCCAGTGGATCAGACAGACAGACAGACAGAGAGACAGAGATAAGGATGGAAGGCCTGCCTGGTCTTTCATTATTTCTTATACTTTTTAAAAAATGTTTATTTATTTATTTATTTATGTATTTATTAGATATAAATACACTGTAGCCGTCTTCAGACACTCCAGAAGAGGGTGTCAGATTCTGGAGAATAAATCCCTCTTATGATTTGAATATGATGTACATAAACACAGCCTCACATATACTTCTAAAAATTAAAAATTGGTGGGGCCACTGAAAGGGCTCAACAATTAACAGCATTGTCTCCTCTTCCAGAGAACGTGGGATCAACTACCAGCACCTACAAGATGGCCCATCTCCAGTTCCAGGGGATCAGACAGACAGGCAGACAGAGATAAGGATGGCAGGCCTGCCTGGTCTTTCTTTCTTTCTTATCCTTTTTAAAAAATATTTATTTATTTATTTATTTATTTATTTATTTATGTATTTCTTAGATATAAGTACACTGTAGCTTTCTTTAGACACTCCAGAGGAGGGTGTCAGATTCTGGTAATGTAAATCCCTCTTATGGTCTGCATATGATGTACATAAACACAGCCTCACATATACTGAGCTGAGGTGTCACAGGCCAACTTCTGGAATTTCTGAGTACCACCTAGATAGAGAAAAGCTATGCTGTGGTTGCTTAATTTATGTATTTTATTATTTCTATTTGTTGTTTTGTTTTATTTTATTTGTTTTTAGAGAAGTCCTCAGTCTGTAGCTCTGGCTGACCCAGGACTGCCTACTTGTGTTAATTAGGGTTTCACAGCTGAGAACAGACACCAAGAGCAAGGTAAGGCTTAGAAAACCCTACATTCAGTGGTGGCTCAAGCTCTTAATGAGAGCACTCTGTAGGCAGAGGCAGTCAGTTTCTGAATTTGAGGCCACCCTGGTGAAAGACAGGGCTAGGGTAGGGGCTAGGGTGAGGAAAGAAAGAAAGGAAAGTTTATAATAAAAAGTTTTTATAAAAGTTTTATAAAAAGTGTTAAAGTTTTTAAAAATTAAAAAAAAAAATACCAGATCACCATCACACAGCATTGGCTGTCTTCAGGTGTATCCTTTCAGCCTCCAAAACAAAAAACAATGGCTGGCTGTCTTCAGGTGTATCCTATTCTCGAGTCTTATTTCCAACCTTAGAGCTGGGCTGAGCTGCCTCATTATGTAATTGCAAACCTTCCTTGGTTTGTCTTTTCCATTTCTAAGACTAACAGGCCTTTTTCTATTTATTGAATATGCTCATGACTGTCCTTTAGATATAGTAAATATAACTGTTGCTTATAAAACTTGTTTTCTAGGAATTTTTAAAGGGCAATGGCAGAGTTTATTTATAAAAAAATATTTTGCATTTATTCATTTGTGTAAGTGATGAAGCTCAGGTCTTCAAACTCGTCAGGAGGTATGATTACCTCCCCTCTCTCTCAACCCCTCTCTCTCCTCTCTCAATGATTGTGTAAGAATGTTTTGCATGTGTATGCTGTGCCCACAGACTCCAGAACAGAGTATTAGATCCCCTGGAACTGGAGATGGGCCACCATATATAATACTGGTAATTGAGCACAGGTTCTCTGGAATAGGAGACAATGCTCTTAATTGTTGAGCCCTCTCTGTAGCCACATCTTTCTTTTTCTTTTTTTTTTTTTTGAGTATGTGTGAGGCTGTGTTTATATACATCATATGCAGACAATAAGAATGATTTAGATTCTTCAGAATCTGACACCCTCTTCTGGACTGTCTGAAGATAGCTACAGCATACTTAAATATAATAAATAAATAAATCTTTAAAAAGAAAGGGAAAAGTAAAAAAGAAAGATCAGGCCTGCCATATGCATGTTCATAGAGGAAAATGGAAGAGACCCCAATCTAACCTCAGCAGGGTGCTTCCTTCTGGATGGTAGCTCACAGTTTCATCCCAGCAAGACAGGCAAATCACTGAGTTCAAGGACAGTAAGGTTCAGGACAGCCAAGGTTAGGAAGGAAAAGGGTCTATGTTGAGAATACAAACCGACAAAACAATTACTAGGAAAAAGAAGTGACAGTGTAACTTGGGGTAGGGTACCAACAAGAGAAAGCTTTCTGTTACCACTTACAAACACCAGTAGCCTTGCACACTTCTGCCCAGGTCCCTGCCTTCCTTTCTAGGAATTCTAAGGATGCCAGGGTGTGGGGGAATCCAGATTAACTTTTTAAAAACAAAGACTTGGTCTTTGATGTCTATAGGAAGCCCTTCTCAGTGCCTTTAACTACCACTGAACTTTCAGGGCTGTGACTCAACTGTAACAAGGAACAGGGCTAAGAACCTGCAGCCTTTGAAAACAACTATTTTTTTAAAGTGGGGGACACAAATCAGCAGTAGAACCCCTCAGGTTCAGCCATAATACTTGTTAGGGAAAGAGCCTCAATGTCCGGAGCTGAGGTCTCATGGGTGAACTGCTTCAAGCTCTGAGTATCATTGAAAGAAAGAAAAGATATCATGTGGTTGCTTAATTTATTTATTTTATTATTTCATTTTTTGTTTTCTTTTGTTTTGTTTTAGCAAAGGCCTCAGTCTGTAGCTATGGCTGACCTAGGACAGACTACATGTGTTAATTAGGGTTTCACAGCTGAGAAAAGGACCATACCTATGTAAGACTTAGAAAACACAACAGTCAGTGGTGGCTCGAGCTCTTGATGAGAGCACTCTGGAGGCAGAGGCAGTCAGTTTCTGAGTTCGAGGCCAGCCTGGTTAAAGACGGGGATAGGCAGGGCTAGGCAAGGCAGGGCTGGGCTAGGCTGGGCTAGGCAAGGGGCTGGGCTAGTCAAGGCAAGGGACTAGGCTAGGCTACTCAAGGGGCTAGGCAAGACAGACAGACAGACAGAAGGACAGACAAGGATGGCAGGCCTGCCTGGTTTTTCTTTCTTTCTTATCCCTTTTAAAAAATGTTTGTTTATTTATTTATTTATTTATTTATTTATTTATTTATTTATTTATGTATTTATTAGATATACGTACACTGTAGCTGTCTTCAAACACTCCCGAAGAGGGTGTCAGATTCTGGAGAATCTATATCCCTCTTATGGTCTGCATATGATGTATATGAACACAGCCTCACATATACTTCTAAAAATTTAAAGATGGGTGGGGCCACTGAAAGGGCTCAACAATTAACAGCACTGACTCCTCTTCCAGAGAACCTGGGATCAACTACCAGCAATTATATGGTGGCCCATCTCCAGTTCCAGGGGATCAGACAGACAGACAGACAGACAAGGATGGCAGGCCTGCCTGGTCTCTCTTTCTTTATTATCCTTTTTTAAAAATGTTTATTTGTTTATTTATGAATTTATTAGATATAAGTACACTGTAGCTGTCTTCAGACACTCCAAAAGAGGGTGTCAGATTCTGGAGAATCTAAATCCCTCTTATGGTCTGCATATTCGGTACATAAACACAGCCTTGCATATACTTCTAAAAATTTAAAGATGGGTGGGGCCACTGAAAGGGCTCAACAATTAACAGCATTGTCTCCTCTTCCAGAGAACCTTGGATAAACTACCAGCAACTATATGGTGGCCCATCTCCAGTTCCAGGGTATCAGACAGACAGACACACAGACAGAGATAAGGATGGAGGCCTGCCTGGTCTTTCTTTCTTTCTTATACTTTTAAAAAATGTTTATTTATTTATTTATTTATTTATTTATTTATTTATTTATTAGATATAAGTACACTGTAGCTGTCTTCAGACTCTCCAGAAAAGGGTGTCAGATTCTGGAGAATCTATATCCCTCTTATGGTCTGCATATGATGTACATAAACACAGCCTCACATATACTTCTAAAAATTTAAAGATGGTTGGGGCCACTGAAAGGGCTCAACAATTAACAGCATTGTCTTCTCTTCCAGAGGACCAGGGATCAACTACCAGCAACTATATTGTGGCCCATCTCCAGTTCCAGGCGATCAGACAGACATATATACACACAGACAGACAAGGATTGCAGGCCTGCCTGGTTTTTCTTTCTTTCTTATACATTTTAAAAATGTTTATTTATTTATATATATATTTATTAGATATAAGTACACTGTAGCTGTCTTCAGACACTTCAGAAGAGGGTGTCATATTCTGGAGAATCTAAATCCCTCTTATGGTCTGCATATGATGTACACAAACACAGCCTCACATATACTTCTAAAAATTTAAAGATGGGTGGGCCCACTGAAAGGGCTCAACAATTAACACCATTGTCTCTTCTTCCAGAGAACCTGGGATCAACTACCAGCACCTAAAAGGTGGCCCATCTCCAGTTCCAGGCGATCAGACAGACAGACAGACTGACAGAGGTAAGGATGGAGGCCTGCCTGGTCTTTCTTTCTTTCTTATACTTTTAAAAAAATGTTTATTTATTTATTTATTTATTTATTTATTTATTTATTTATGTATTTATTAGATATAAGTACACTGTAGCTGTCTTCAGACACTCTAGAAGAGGGTGTCATCTTCTGGAGAATCTAAATCGCTCTTAAAGTCTGCATATGATGTACATAAACACAGCCTCACATATACTTCTAATTATTTAAAGATGGGTGGGCCCACTGAAAGGGCTCAACAATTAACACCATTGTCTCCTCTTCCAGAGAACGTGGGATCAACTACCAGCAACTATGTGGTGGCCCATCTCCAGTTGCAGGGGATCAGACAGACAGACAGACAGACAGAGATAAGGATGGCAGGCCTGCCTGATTTTTGTCTCTTTCTTATCCTTTTTAAAATTGTTTATTTATTTATTTATTCATTAATTTATTTATTTATTTATTTATTTATTTATTTATTTATGTATTTATTAGATATAAGTACACTGTAGCTGTCTTCAGACTCTCCAGAAGAGGGTGTCAGATTCTGGAGAATCTATATCCCTCTTATGGTCTGCATATGATGTACATAAACACAGCATCACATATACTTCTAAAAATTTAAAGATGGTTGGGGCCACTGAAAGGGCTCAACAATTAACAGTATTGTCTCCTCTTCCAGAGGACCTGGGATCAACTACCAGCAACTATATTGTGGCCCATCTCCAGTTCCAGGCGATCAGACAGACAGACATACAGACAGACAGACAAGGATTGCAGGCCTTCCTGGTTTTGCTTTCTTCTTATACATTTTAAAAATGTTTATTTATTTATATATATATTTATCAGATATAAGTACACTGTAGCTGTCTTCAGACACTTCAGAAGAGGGTGTCATATTCTGGAGAATCTAAATCCCTCTTATGGACTGCATATGATGTACATAAACACAGCCTCACATATACTTCTAAAAATTTAAAGAAGGGTGGGGCCACTCTAAAAGCTCAACAATTAACAGCATTGTCTCCTCTTCCAGAGTACCTGGGATCAACTACCAGCAACTATATGGTGGTTCATCTCCAGTTCCAGAGGATCAGACAGACAGACATACAGACAGTGATAAGGATGGCAGGCCTGCCTGGTCTTTCTTTCTTTCTTATCCTTTTTAAAAAAATGTTTATTTATATATTTATTTATGTATTTATTAGATATAAGTACACTGTAGCTGTCTTCAGACACTCCAGAAGAGGGTGTCAGATTCTGGAGAATCTAAATCCCTCTTATGGTCTGTATATGATGTACATAAACAAAGCCTCACATATACTTCTAAAAATTTAAAGATGTGTGGGGCCACTGAGAGGGCTCAACAATTAACAGCATTGTCTCCTCTTTCAGAGAACCTGGGATAAACTACCAGCACCTTATGGTGGCCCATCTCCAGTTCCAGTGGATCAGACAGACAGACAGAGAGACAGAGAGACAGAGATAAGGATGGCAGGTCTGCCTGGTCTTTCTTTATTTCTTATACTTTTTAAAAAATGTTTATTTATTTATTTATTTATGTATTTATTAGATATAAGTACACTGTAGCCGTCTTCAGACACTCCAGAAGAGGGTGTCAGATTCTAGAGAATCTAAATCCCTCTTATGGTCTGAATATGATGTACATAAACACAGCCTCACATATACTTCTAAAAATTATAAATAGGTGGGGCCACTGAAAGGACTCAACAATTAACAGCATTGTCTCCTCTTTCAGAGAACCTGGGATAAACTACCAGCACCTAAAAGGTGGCCCATCCCCAGTTCCAGTGGATCAGACAGACAGACAGACAGACAGTGATAAGGATGGCAGGCCTGCCTGGTCTATCTTTCTTTCTTATCCTTTTTTAAAAAAATGTTTATTTATTTATTTATTTATTTATTTATTTATTTATTTATTATTAGATATAAGTACACTGTAGCTGTTCAGACACTCCAGAAGAGGGTGTCAGATTCTGGAGAATCTAAATCCCTCTTATGGTCTGCATATGATGTACATAAACACAGCCTCACATATACTTCTAAAAATTAAAGAAAGGTGGGGCCACTCTAAAAGCTCAACAATTAACAGCATTGTCTCCTCTTCCAGAGTACCTGGGATCAACTACCAGCAACTATATGGTGTCCCATCTCCAGTTCCAGGGGATCAGACAGACAGACATACAGACAGTGATAAGGATGGCAGGCCTGCCTGGTCTTTCTTTCTTTCTTATCCTTTCTTAAAAAAATGTTTATTTATTTATTTATTTATGTATTTATTAGATATAAGTACACTGTAGCTGTCTTCAGACACTCCAGAAGAGGGTGTCAGATTCTGGAGAATCTAAATCCCTCTTATGGTCTGCATATGATGTACATAAACAGAGCCTCACATATACTTCTAAAAATTTAAAGATGTGTGGGGCCACTGAGAGGGCTCAACAATTGACAGCATTGTCTCCTCTTTCAGAGAACCTGGGATAAACTACCAGCACCTTATGGTGGCCCATCTCCAGTTCCAGTGGATCAGACAGACAGACAGACAGACAGAGAGACAGAGATAAGGATGGCAGGTCTGCCTGGTCTTTCTATATTTCTTATACTTTTTAAAAAATGTTTATTTATTTATTTATTTATTTATGTATGTATTTATTAGATATGAGTACATTGTAGCCGTCTTCAGACACTCCAGAAGAGGGTGTCAGATTCTAGAGAATCTAAATCCCTCTTATGGTCTGAATATGATGTACATAAACACAGCCTCACATATACGTCTAAAAATTATAAATAGGTGGGGCCACTGAAAGGACTCAACAATTAACAGCATTGTCTCCTCTTCCAGAGAACCTGGGATCAACTACCAGCACCTAAAAGGTGGCCCATCTCCAGTTCCAGGGGATCAGACAGACAGACAGACAGACAGTGATAAGGATGGCAGGCCTGCCTGGCCTTTCTTTCTTTCTTATCCTTTTTTTAAAAAAATGTTTATTTATTTATTTATTTATTTATTTATTTATTTATTTATTATTAGATATAAGTACACTGTAGCTGTTCAGACACTCCAGAAGAGGGTGTCAGATTCTGGAGAATCTAAATCTCTCTTATGGTCTGCATATGATGTACATAAACACAGCCTCACATATACTTCTAAAAATTTAAAAAGGGTTGGAGCACTCTAAAAGCTCAACAATTAACAGCATTGTCTCCTCTTCCAGAGTACTTGGGATCAGCTACCAGCAACTATATGGTGGCCCATCTCCAGTTCCAGGGGATCAGACAGACAGACATACAGACAGTGATAAGGATGGCAGGCCTGCCTGGTCATACTTTCTTTCTTATCCTTTTCAAAAAATGTTTATTTATATATTTATTTATGTATTTATTAGATATAAGTACACTGTAGCTGTCTTCAGACACCCCAGAAGAGGGTGTCAGATTCTGGAGAATCTAAATCCCTCTTATGGTCTGCATATGATGTACATAAACACAGCCTCACATATACTTCTAAAAATTTAAAGATGTGTGGGGCCAATGAGAGGGCTCAACAAGTAACAGCATTGTCTCCTCTTTCAGAAACCTGGGATAAACTACCAGCACCTTATGGTGGCCCATCTCCAGTTCCAGTGGATCAGACAGACAGACAGACAGACAGAGAGACAGAGATAAGGATGGCAGGCCTGCCTGGTCTTTCTTTATTTCTTATACTTTTAAAAAATGTTTGTTTATTTATTTATTTATTTATTTATTTATTTATTTATTTATTTATTAGATATAAGTACACTGTAGCCGTCTTCAGACACTCCAGAAGAGGGTGTCATATTCTAGAGAATCTAAATCCCTCTTATGGTCTGAATATGATGTACATAAACACAGCCTCACATATACTTCTAAAAATTATAAATATGTGGGGCCACTGAAAGCACTCAACAATTAACAGCATTGTCTCCTCTTCTAGAGAACCTGGGATCAACTACCAGCACCTAAAAGGTGGCCCATCTCCAGTTCCAGGGGATCAGACAGACAGAGAGACAGACAGTGATAAGGATGGCAGGCCTGCCTGGTCTTTCTTTCTTATCCTTTTTTTAAAAAAATGTTTATTTATTTATTTATTCATTTATTTATTTATTCATTTATTATTAAATATAAGTACACTGTAGATGTTCAGACACTCCAGAAGAGGGTGTCATATTCTGGAGAATCTAAATCCCTCTTATGGTATGCATATGATGTACATAAACACAGCCACACATATACTTCTAAAAATTTAAAGAAGGGTGGGGCCACTCTAAAAGCTCAACAATTAACAGCATTGTCTCCTCTTCCAGAGTACCTGGGATCAACTACCAGCAACTATATGGTGGCCCATCTCCAGTTCCAGGGATCAGACAGAGAGACATACAGACAGTGATAAGGATGGCAGGCCTGCCTGGTCTTTCTTTCTTTCTTATCCTTTTTAAAAAAATGTTTATTTATATATTTATTTATGTATTTATTAGATATATGTACACTGTAGCTGCTTTCAGACACTCCAGAAGAGGGTGTCAGATTCTGGAGAATCTAAATCCCTGTTATGGTCTGCATATGATGTACATAAACACAGCCTCGCATATACTTCTAAAAATTTAAAGATGTGTGGGGCCACTGAGAGGGCTCAACAATTAACAGCATTGTCTCCTCTTTCAGAGAACCTGGAATAAACTACCAGCACCTTATGGTGGCCCATCTCCAGTTCCAGTGGATCAGACAGACAGACAGACAGACAGAGAGACAGAGATAAGGATGGCAGGCCTGCCTGGTCTTTCTTTATTTCTTATACTTTTTAAAAATTGTTTATTTATTTATTTATTTATTTATTTATTTATTTATTAGATATAAGTACACTGTAGCCGTCTTCAGACACTCCAGAAGAGGGTGTCAGATTCTGGAGAATCTAAATCCCTCTTATGGTCTGCATATTCGGTACATAAACACAGCCTTGCATGTACTTCTAAAAATTTAAAGATGTGTGGGGCCACTGAGAGGGCTCAACAATTAACAGCATTGTCTCCTCTTTCAGAGAACCTGGGATAAACTACCAGCACCTTATGGTGGCCCATCTCCAGTTCCAGGGGATCAGACAGACAGACAGACAGAGAGACAGAGATATGGATGGCAGGCCTGCCTGGTCTTTCTTTATTTCTTATATTTAAAAAAAAAATGTTTATATTTTATTTATTTATTTATTTATTTATTTATTTATTTATTTATTTATTTATTAGATATAAGTACACTGTAGCCGTCTTCAGACACTCCAGAAGAGGGTGTCAGATTCTAGAGAATCTAAATCCCTCTTATGGTCTGAATATGATGTACATAAACACAGCCTCACATATACTTCTAAAAATTATAAATAGGTGGGGCCACTGAAAGGACTCAACAATTTACAGCATTGTCTCCTCTTCCAGAGAACCTGGGATCAACTACCAGCACCTAAAAGGTGGCCCATCTCCAGTTCCAGGGGATCAGACAGAAAGACAGACAGACAGTGATAAGGATGGCAGGCCTGCCTGGTCTTTCTTTCTTTCTTATCCTTTTTTTAAAAAAATGTTCGTTTATTTATTTATTTATTTATTTATTTATTTATTTATTTATTATTAGATATAAGTACACTGTAGCTGTTCAGACACTCCAGAAGAGGGTGTCAGATTCTGGAGAATCTAAATCCCTCTTATGGTCTGCATATGATGTACATAAACAGAGCCTCACATATACTTCTAAATATTTAAAGATGTGTGGGGCCACTGAGAGGGCTCAACAATTAACAGCATTGTCTCCTCTTTCAGAGAACCTGGGATAAACTACCAGCACCTTATGGTGGCCCATCTCCAGTTCCAGTGGATCAGACAGACAGACAGACAGACAGAGAGACAGAGATAAGGATGGCAGGTCTGCCTGGTCTTTCTATATTTCTTATACTTTTTAAAAAATGTTTATTTATTTATTTATTTATTTATTTATGTATTTATTAGATATGAGTACATTGTAGCCGTCTTCAGACACTCCAGAAGAGGGTGTCAGATTCTAGAGAATCTAAATCCCTCTTATGGTCTGAATATGATGTACATAAACACAGCCTCACATATACGTCTAAAAATTATAAATAGGTGGGGCCACTGAAAGGACTCAACAATTAACAGCATTGTCTCCTCTTCCAGAGAACCTGGGATCAACTACCAGCACCTAAAAGGTGGCCCATCTCCAGTTCCAGGGGATCAGACAGACAGACAGACAGACAGTGATAAGGATGGCAGGCCTGCCTGGTCTTTCTTTCTTTCTTATCCTTTTTTTAAAAAAATGTTTATTTATTTATTTATTTATTTATTTATTTATTTATTTATTATTAGATATAAGTACACTGTAGCTGTTCAGACACTCCAGAAGAGGGTGTCAGATTCTGGAGAATCTAAATCTCTCTTATGGTCTGCATATGATGTACATAAACACAGCCTCACATATACTTCTAAAAATTTAAAAAGGGTTGGAGCACTCTAAAAGCTCAACAATTAACAGCATTGTCTCCTCTTCCAGAGTACTTGGGATCAGCTACCAGCAACTATATGGTGGCGCATCTCCAGTTCCAGGGGATCAGACAGACAGACATACAGACAGTGATAAGGATGGCAGGCCTGCCTGGTCATTCTTTCTTTCTTATCCTTTTCAAAAAATGTTTATTTATATATTTATTTATGTATTTATTAGATATAAGTACACTGTAGCTGTCTTCAGACACCCCAGAAGAGGGTGTCAGATTCTGGAGAATCTAAATCCCTCTTATGGTCTGCATATGATGTACATAAACACAGCCTCACATATACTTCTAAAAATTTAAAGATGTGTGGGGCCAATGAGAGGGCTCAACAAGTAACAGCATTGTCTCCTCTTTCAGAAACCTGGGATAAACTACCAGCACCTTATGGTGGCCCATCTCCAGTTCCAGTGGATCAGACAGACAGACAGACAGACAGAGAGACAGAGATAAGGATGGCAGGCCTGCCTGGTCTTTCTTTATTTCTTATACTTTTTAAAAAATGTTTGTTTATTTATTTATTTATTTATTTATTTATTTATTTATTTATTTATTAGATATAAGTACACTGTAGCCGTCTTCAGACACTCCAGAAGAGGGTGTCATATTCTAGAGAATCTAAATCCCTCTTATGGTCTGAATATGATGTACATAAACACAGCCTCACATATACTTCTAAAAATTATAAATATGTGGGGCCACTGAAAGAACTCAACAATTAACAGCATTGTCTCCTCTTCTAGAGAACCTGGGATCAACTACCAGCACCTAAAAGGTGGCCCATCTCCAGTTCCAGGGGATCAGACAGACAGAGAGACAGACAGTGATAAGGATGGCAGGCCTGCCTGGTCTTTCTTTCTTATCCTTTTTTTAAAAAAATATTTATTTATTTATTTATTTATTTATTTATTTATTCATTTATTATTAAATATAAGTACACTGTAGATGTTCAGACACTCCAGAAGAGGGTGTCATATTCTGGAGAATCTAAATCCCACTTATGGTATGCATATGATGTACATAAACACAGCCTCACATATACTTCTAAAAATTTAAAGAAGGGTGGGGCCACTCTAAAAGCTCAACAATTAACAGCATTGTCTCCTCTTCCAGAGTACCTGGGATCAACTACCAGCAACTATATGGTGGCCCATCTCCAGTTCCAGGGGATCAGACAGAGAGACATACAGACAGTGATAAGGATGGCAGGCCTGCCTGGTCTTTCTTTCTTTCTTATCCTTTTTAAAAAAATGTTTATTTATATATTTATTTATGTATTTATTAGATATATGTACACTGTAGCTGCTTTCAGACACTCCAGAAGAGGGTGTCAGATTCTGGAGAATCTAAATCCCTGTTATGGTCTGCATATGATGTACATAAACACAGCCTCGCATATACTTCTAAAAATTTAAAGATGTGTGGGGCCACTGAGAGGGCTCAACAATTAACAGCATTGTCTCCTCTTTCAGAGAACCTGGAATAAACTACCAGCACCTTATGGTGGCCCATCTCCAGTTCCAGTGGATCAGACAGACAGACAGACAGACAGAGAGACAGAGATAAGGATGGCAGGCCTGCCTGGTCTTTCTTCATTTTTTATACTTTTTAAAAATTGTTTATTTATTTATTTATTTATTTATTTATTTATTTATTTATGTATTTATTAGATATAAGTACACTGTAGCCGTCTTCAGACACTCCAGAAGAGGGTGTCAGATTCTAGAGAATCTAAATCCCTCTTATGGTCTGAATATGATGTACATAAACACAGCCTCACATATACGTCTAAAAATTATAAATAGGTGGGGCCACTGAAAGGACTCAACAATTAACAGCATTGTCTCCTCTTCCAGAGAACCTGGGATCAACTACCAGCACCTAAAAGGTGGCCCATCTACAGTTCCAGGGGATCAGACAGACAGACAGACAGACAGTGATAAGGATGGCAGGCCTGCCTGGTCTTTCTTTCTTTCTTATCCTTTTTTTAAAAAAATGTTCGTTTATTTATTTATTTATTTATTTATTTATTTATTAGATATAAGTACACTGTAGCTGTTCAGACACTCCAGAAGAGGGTGTCAGATTCTGGAGAATCTAAATCCCTCTTATGGTCTGCATATGATGTACATAAACACAGCCTCACATATACTTCTAAAAATTTATAGAAGGGTGGGGCCACTCTAAAAGCTCAACAATTAACAGCATTGTCTCCTCTTCCAGAGTACCTGGGATCAACTAACAGCAACTATATGGTGGCCCATCTCCAGTTCCAGGGGATCAGACAGACAGACATACAGACAGTGATAAGGATGGCAGGCCTGCCTGGTCTTTCTTTCTTTCTTATCCTTTTTAAAAAAATGTTTATTTATATATTTATTTATGTATTTATTAGATATATGTACACTGTAGCTGCTTTCAGACACTCCAGAAGAGGGTGTCAGATTCTGGAGAATCTAAATCCCTGTTATGGTCTGCATATGATGTACATAAACACAGCCTCGCATATACTTCTAAAAATTTAAAGATGTGTGGGGCCACTGAGAGGGCTCAACAATTAACAGCATTGTCTCCTCTTTCAGAGAACCTGGGATAAACTACCAGCACCTTATGGTGGCCCATCTCCAGTTCCAGTGGATCAGACAGACAGACAGACAGACAGAGAGACAGAGATAAGGATGGCAGGCCTGCCTGGTCTTTCTTTATTTCTTATACTTTTTAAAAATTGTTTATTTATTTATTTATTTATTTATTTATTAGATATAAGTAGACTGTAGCCGTCTTCAGACACTCCAGAAGAGGGTGTCAGATTCTAGAGAATCTAAATCCCTCTTATGGTCTGAATATGATGTACATAAACACAGCCTAACATATACGTCTAAAAATTATAAATAGGTGGGGCCACTGAAAGGACTCAACAATTAACAGCATTGTCTCCTCTTCCAGAGAACCTGGGATCAACTACCAGCACCTAAAAGGTGGCCCATCTCCAGTTCCAGGGGATCAGACAGACAGACAGACAGACAGTGATAAGGATGGCAGGCCTGCCTGGTCTTTCTTTCTTTCTTATCCTTTTTTTAAAAAAATGTTCGTTTATTTATTTATTTATTTATTTATTTATTTATTTATTTATTTATTAGATATAAGTACACTGTAGCTGTTCAGACACTCCAGAAGAGGGTGTCAGATTCTGGAGAATCTAAATCCCTCTTATGGTCTGCATATGATGTACATAAACACAGCCTCACATATACTTCTAAAAATTTAAAGAAGGGTGGGGCCACTCTAAAAGCTCAACAATTAACAGCATTGTCTCCTCTTCCAGAGTACCTGGGATCAACTACCAGCAACTATATGGTAGCCCATCTCCAGTTCCAGGGGATCAGACAGACAGACATACAGACAGTGATAAGGATGGCAGGCCTGCCTGGTCTTTCTTTCTTTCTTATCCTTTTAAAAAATGTTTATTTATATATTTATGTATGTATTTATTAGATATATGTACACTGTAGCTGTCTTCAGACACTCCAGAAGAGGGTGTCAGATTCTGGAGAATCTAAATCCCTATTATGGTCTGCATATGATGTACATAAACACAGCCTCGCATATACTTCTAAAAATTCAAAGATGTGTGGGGCCACTGAGAGGGCTCAACAATTAACAGCATTGTCTCCTCTTTCAGAGAACCTGGGATAAACTACCAGCACCTTATGGTGGCCCATCTCCAGTTCCAGTGGATCAGACAGACAGACAGACAGACAGAGAGACAGATAAGGATGGCAGGCCTGCCTGGTCTTTCTTTATTTCTTATACTTTCTAAAAAATGTTAATTTATTTATTTATTTATTTATTTATTTATTTATTTATTTATGTATTTATTAGATATAAGTACACTGTAGCCGTCTTCAGACACTCCAGAAGAGGGTGTCAGATTCTAGAGAATCTAAATCCCTCTTATGGTCTGAATATGATGTACATAAACACAGCCTCACATATACTTCTAAAAATTATAAATAGGTGGGGCCACTGAAAGGACTCAACAATTAACAGCATTGTCTCCTCTTCCAGAGAAACTGGGATCAACTACCAGCACCTAAAATGTGGCCCATCTCCAGTTCCAGGGGATCAGACAGACAGACAGACAGACAGACAGTGATAAGGATTTCAGGCCTGCCTGGTCTTTCTTTCTTTCTTATCCTTTTTTTAAAAAAATGTTTGTTTATTTATTTATTTATTTATTTATTTATTTATTTATTTATTATTAGATATAAGTACACTGTAGCTGTTCAGACACTCCAGAAGAGGGTGTCAGATTCTGGAGAATCTAAATCCCTCTTATGGTCTGCATATGATGTACATAAACACAGCCTCACATATACTTCTAAAAATTTAAAGAAGGGTGGGGCCACTCTAAAAGCTCAACAATTAACAGCATTGTCTCCTCTTCCAGAGGACCTGGGATCAAATACCAGCAACTATATGGTGGCCCATCTCCAGTTCCGGGGGATCAGACAGACAGACATACAGACAGTGATAAGGATGGCAGGCCTGCCTGGTCTTTCTTTCTTTATTATCCTTTTTAAAAAAATGTTTATTTATATATTTATTTATGTATTTATTAGATATAAGTACACCGTAGCTGTCTTCAGACACTCCAGAAGAGGGTGTCAGATTCTGGAGAATCTAAATCCCTTTTATGGTCTGCATATGATGTACATAAACACATCCTCACATATACTTCTAAAAATTTAAAGCTGTGTGGGGCCACTGAAAGGGCTCAACAATTAACAGCATTGTCTCCTCTTTCAGAGAACCTGGGATAAACTACCAGCACCTTATGGTGGCCCATCTCCAGTTCCAGTGGATCAGACAGACAGACAGACAGAGAGACAGAGATATGGATGGCAGGCCTGACTGGTCTTTCTTTATTTCTTATACTTTTTAAAAAATGTTTATTTATTCATTTATTTATTTATTTATGTGTTTATTAGATATAAGTACACTGTAGCCGTCTTCAGACACTCCAGAAGATGGTGTCAGATTCTGGAGAATCTAAATCCCTCTTATGGTCTGAATATGATGTACATAAACACAGCCTCACATATACTTGTAAAAATTAAAAATGGGTGGGGCCACTGGAAGGGCTCAACAATTAACAGCATTGTCTCCTCTTCCAGAGAAACTGGGATCAACTACCAGCACATACAAGGTGGCCCATCTCCAGTTCCAGGGGATCAGACAGACAGACAGACAGACAGAGATAAGTATGGCAGGCCTGCTTTGTCTTCCTTTCTTTCTTTCTTATCCTTTTAAAATAATGTTTATTTATTTATTTATTTATTTATTTATTTATATATGTATGTATTCATTAGATATAAGTACACTGTAGTTGTCTTCAGACAATCCAGAAGAGGGTGTCAGATACTGGAGAATCTAAATCCCTCTTATGGTCTGCATATGATGTACATAAACACAGCCTAACATATACTTCTAAAAATTTAAAGATAGGTGGAGCCACTGAAAGGGCTCAACAATTAATAGCATTGTCTCCTCTTCCAGAGAACCTGGGATCAACTAACAGCAACTATATGGTGGCCCATCTACAGTTCCAAGGGATCAGACAGTCTGACAGACAGACAGACTGACAGAGATTAGGATGGCAGGCCTGCCAGGTCTTTCTTTCTTTCTTATCCTTTTTAAAAAATGTTTATTTATTTATGTATTTAGTAGATATAAGTACACTGTAGCTGTCTTCAGACACTCCAGAAGAGGGTGTCAGATTCTGGAGAATCTAAATCCCTCTTATGGTCTGCATATGATGTACATAAACACAGCCTCACATATACTACTAAAAATTTAACGATGGGTGGGGCCACTGAAAGCGCTCAACAATTAACAGCATTGTCTCCTATTCCAGAGAACCTGGGATCAACTACCAGCACCTATATGGTGGCCCATCTCCAGTTCCAGGGGATCAGAACGACTGACAGACAGACAGACAGAGATAAGGATGGTAGGCCTGCCTGGTCTTTCTTTTTTTCTTATCCGGTTTAAATAATGTTTATTTATTTTTTATTTATTTATTTATTTATGTATTTATTAGATATAAGTACACTGTAGCTGTCTTCAGACACTCCAGAAGAGGGTGTCAGATTCTGGAGAATCTAAATCCCTCTTATGGTCTGCATATGATGTACATAAACACAGCCTCACATATACTTCTAAATATTTAAAGATGGGTAGGGCCACTGATAGGGCTCAACAATTAACAGCATTGTCTCCTCTTCCAGAGAACCTGGGATCAACTACCAGCAACTTTATGGTAGCCCAACTCCAGTTCCAGGGGATCAGACAGACAGACAGACAGACAGTGAAAAGGATGGCAGGCCTGCCTGGTCTTACTTTCTTTCTTATCCTTTTTAAAAAATGTTTATTTATTTATTTATTTATTTATTTATTTATTTATTTATTTATTATATATAAGTACACTGTAGCTGTCTTCAGTCACTCCAGTAGAGGGTGTCAGATTCTGGAGAATCTAAATCCTCTTATAATCTGAATATGATGTACATAAACACAGCCTCACATAAACTTCTAAATATTTAAAGAAGTGTGGGGCCACTGAAAGGGCTCAACAATTAACCGAATTGTCTCCTCTTCCAGAGAACCTTGGATCAACTACCAGCACAATATGGTGGCCCATCTCCAGTTCCCGGGGATCAGATAGACAGACAGACAGACAGACAGACAGAGATATGGATGGCAGGCCTGCCTGGTCTTTCTTTCTTTCTTATACTTTTTAAAATATGTTTATTTATTTAATTATTTATTTATCTATTTATTTATTAGATATAAGTACACTGTAGCTGTCTTCAGACACTCCAGAAGAGGGTGTCAGATTCTGGAGAATCTAAATCCCTCTTATGGTCTGCATATGATGTACATAAACACAGCCTCACATATACCTCTAAATATTTAAAGATGGGTGGCGCCACTGAAAGGGCTCAAAAATTAACAGCATTGTCTCCTCTTCCAGAGTACCTGGGATCAACTACCAGCAACTATATGGTGGCCCATCTCCAGTTCCAGGGGATCAGACAGACAGACATACAGACAGTGAAAAGGATGGCAGGCCTGCCTGGTCTTTCTTTCTTTCTTATCCTTTTTAAAAAATATATATTTATTTATTTATTTATTTTTTTATGTATTTCTTAGATATAAGTACACTGTAGCTTTCTTTAGACACCCAGAGGAGGGTGTCAGATTCTGGAGAATGAAAATCCCTCTTATGGTCTTCATAGGATGTACATAAACACAGCCTCACATATACTGAGCTGAGGTGTCACAGGCCAACTGCTGGAATTTCTGAGTACCACCTAGATTGAGAAAAGCTATGCTGTGGTTGCTTAATTTATGTATTTTATTATTTCTATTTGTTGTTTTGTTTTGTTTTATTTGTTTTTAGAGAAGTCCTCAGTCTGTAGCTCTGGCTGACCCAGAACTGCCTACTTGTGTTAATTAGGGCTTCACAGCTGAGAACAGACACCAAGAGCAAGGTAAGGCTTAGAAAACTCTACATTCAGTGGTGGCTCAAGCTCTTAATGAGAGCACTCTGTAGGCAGAGGCAGTCAGTTTCTGAGTTCGAGGCCACCCTGGTGAAAGACAGGGCTAGGGTAGGGGCTAGGGTGAGGAAAGAAAGAAAGAAAGAAAAGAAAGAAAGAAGAATAAAAAGTTTTTATAAAAGTTTTATAAAAAGTGATAAAGTTTTTAAAAATTAAAAAAAAAAATACCAGATCACCATCACACAGCATTGGCTGTCTTCAGGTGTATCCTTTCAGCCTCCAAAACAAAAAACAATGGCTGGCTGTCTTCAGGTATATCCTATTCTCGAGTCTTATTTCCAACATTAGAGCTGGGCTGAGCTGCCTCATTATGTAATTGCAAACCTTCCTTGGTTTGTCTTTTCCATTTCTAAGACTAACAGGCCTTTTTCTATTTATTGAATATGCTCATGACTGTCCTTTAGATATAGTAAATATAACTGTTGCTTATAAAACTTGTTTTCTAGGAATTTTTAAAGGGCAATGGCAGAGTTTATTTATAAAAAAATATTTTGCATTTATTTATTTGTGTGAGTGATGAAGCTCAGGTCTTCAAACTCGTCAGGAGGTATGATTACCTCCCCTCTCTCTCAACCCCTCTCTCTCCTCTCTCAATGATTGTGTAAGAATGTTTTGCATGTGTATGCTGTGCCCACAGACTCCAGAACAGAGTATTAGATCCCCTGGAACTGGAGATGGGCCACCATATATAATACTGGTAATTGAGCCCAGGTTCTCTGGAAGAGGAGACAATGCTCTTAATTGTTGAGCCCTCTCTGTAGCCACATCTTTCTTTCTTTTTTTTTTTCAGTATATGTGAGGCTGTGTTTATATACATCATATGCAGACAATAAGAATGATTTAGATTCTTCAGAATCTGACACCCTCTTCTGGACTGTCTGAACATAGCTACAGCATACTTAAATATAATAAATAAATAAATCTTTAAAAAGAAAAGGAAAAGTAAAAAAGAAAGAACAGGCCTGCCATATGCATGTTCATAGAGGAAAATGAAGAGACCCCAATCTAACCTCAGCAGGGTGCTTCCTTCTGGATGGTAGCTCACAGTTTCATCCCAGCAAGACAGGCAAATCACTGAGTTCAAGGACAGTAAGGTTCAGGACAGCCAAGGTTAGGAAGGAAAAGGGTCTATGTTGAGAATACAAACCGACAAAACAACAACTAGGAAAAAGAAGTGACAGTGTAACTTGGGGTAGGGTACCAACAAGAGAAAGCTTTCTGTTACCACTTACAAACACCAGTAGCCTTGCACCCTTCTGCCCAGGTCCCTGCCTTCCTTTCTAGGAATTCTAAGGAAGCTAGGGGGTGGGGGAATCCAGATTAACTTTTTAAAAACAAAGACTTGGTCTTTGATGTCTATAGGAAGCCCTTCTCAGTGCCTTTAACTACCACTGAACTTTCAGGGCTGTGACTCAACTGTAACAAGGAACAGAGCTAAGAACCTGCAGCCTTTGAAAACAACTATTTTTTTAAAGTGGGGGACACAAATCAGCAGTAGAACCCCTCAGGTTCAGCCATAATACTTGTTAGGGAAAGAGCCTCAATGTCCGGAGCTGAGGTCTCATGGGTGAACTGCTTCAAGCTCTGAGTATCATTGAAAGAAAGAAAAGATATCATGTGGTTGCTTAATTTATTTATTTTATTATTTCTATTTTTTGTTTTCTTTTGTTTTGTTTTAGAAAAGGCCTCAGTCTGTAGCTATGGCTGATCTAGGACAGACTGCATGTGTTAATTAGGGTTTCACAGCTGAGAAACAGACCATACCTATGTAAGACTTAGAAAACCAAACAGTCAGTGGTGGCTCGAGCTCTTAATGAGAGCACTCTGGAGGCAGAGGCAGTCAGTTTCTGAGTTCGAGGCCTGCCTGGTTGAAGACAGGGATAGGCAGGGCTAGGCAAGGCAGGGCTGGGCTAGGCTAGGCTAGGCAAGGGGCTGGGCTAGTCAAGGCAAGGGACTAGGCTAGGCTACTCAAGGGGCTAGGCAAGACAGACAGACAGAGGGAAAGACAGACAAGGATGGCATGCCTGCCTGGTTTTTCTTTCTTTCTTATCCCTTTAAAAAATGTTTATTTATTTATTTATTTATTTATTTATTTATTTATGTATTTATTAGATATAAGTACACTGTAGCTGTCTTCAGACACTCCAGAAGAAGGTGTCAGATTCTGGAGAATCTATATCCCTCTTATGGTCTGCATATGATGTACATAAACACAGCCTCACATTTACATCTTAAAATTTAAAGATGTGTGGGGCCAATGAAAGGGATCAACAATTAACAGCATTGTCTCCTCTTATGGAGAACCTGGGATCAACTACGAGCAACTATATGGTGGCTCATCTCCAGTTCCAGGGGATCAGACAGACAGACAGACATACAGACATATAGAGTTAAGGATTTCAGGCCTACCTGGTCTTTCATTCTTTCTTATCCTTTTTAAAAAATGTTTATTAATTTAAGTATGTATTTATTAGATATAAGTACACTGTAGCTGTCTTCAAACACTCCCGAAGAGGGTGTCAGATTCTGGAGAATCTATATCCCTCTTATGGTCTGCATATGATGTACATGAACACAGCCTCACATATACTTCTAAAAATTTAAAGATGGGTGGGGCCACTGAAAAGGCTCAACAATTAATAGCACTTACTCCTCTTCCAGAGAACCTGAGATCAACTACCAGCAATTATATGGTGGCCCATCTACAGTTGCAGGGGATCAGACAGGCAGACAGACAGACAAGGATAGCAGGCCTGCCTGGTCTCTCTTTCTTTATTATCCTTTTTTAAAAATGTTTATTTGTTTATTTATGAATTTATTAGATATAAGTACACGGTAGCTGTCTTCAGACACTCCAGAAGAGGGTGTCAGATTCTGGAGAATCTAAATCCCTCTTATGGTCTGCATATTCGGTACATAAACACAGCCTCGCATATACTTCTAAAAATTTAAAGAAGGGTGGGGCCAGTGAAAGGGCTCAACAATTAACAGCATTGTCTCCTTTTCCAGAGAACCTGGGATCAACTACAAGCAACTCTATGATGGCCCATCTCCAGTTCCAGAGGATCAGACAGACAGACAGACAGACAGAGATAAGGATGGCAGGCCTGTCTGGTCTTTCTTTCTTTCTTATCCTTTTTAAAAAAATGTTTATTTATATATTTATTTATGTATTTATTAGATATAAGTATACTGTAGCTGTCTTCAGACACTCCAGAAGAGGGTGTCAGATTCTGGAGAATCTAAATCCCTCTTATGGTCTGCATATGATGTACATAAACACAGCCTCACATATACTTCTAAAAATTTAAAGATGTGTGGGGCCACTGAGAGGGCTCAACAATTAACAGCATTGTCTCCTCTTTCAGAGAACCTGGGATAAACTACCAGCACATTATGGTGGCCCATCTCCAGTTCCAGTGGATCAGACAGACAGACAGACAGACAGAGAGACAGAGATAAGGATGGCAGGCCTGCCTGGTCTTTCTTTATTTCTTATACTTTTTAAAAAATGTTTATTTATTTATTTATTTATTTATTTATGTATTTATTAGATATAAGTACACTGTAGCCGTCTTCAGACACTCCAGCAGAGGGTGACAGATTCTAGAGAATCTAAATCCCTCTTATGGTCTGAATATGATGTACATAAACACAGCATCACATATACTTCTAAAAATTAAAAATGGGTGGGGCCACTGAAAGGGCTCAACAATTAACAGCATTGTCTCCTCTTCCAGAGAACCTGGGATCAACTACCAGCACCTAAAAAGTGGCCCATCTCCAGTTCCAGGGGATCAGACAGACAGACAGACAGACAGAGATAAGGATGGCAGGCCTGCCTGGTCTTTCTTTATTTCTTATCCTTTTAAAATAATGTTTATTTATTTATTTATTTATTTATTTATTAGATATAAGTACACTGTAGTTGTCTTCAGACACTCCAGAAGAGGGTGTCAGATTCTGGAGAATCTAAATCCCTCTTAAGGTCTGCATATGATGTACATAAACACAGCCTAACATATACTTCTAAAAATTTAAAGATAGGTGGAGCCACTGTAAGGGCTCAACAATTAACAGCATTGTCTCCTCTTCCAGAGAACCTGGGATCAACTAACAGCAACTATATGATGGCCCATCTCCAGTTCCAAGGGATCAGACAGACTGACAGACAGACAGAGTGACAGAAATAAGGATGGCAGGCCTGCCTGGTCTTTCTTTCTTTCTTATCCTTTTTAAAAAATTTTTATTTATTTATTTGTTTATTAGATATAAGTACACTGTAGCCGTCTTCAGACACTCCAGAAGAAGGTGTCAGATTCTGGAGAATCTAAATCCCTCTTATGGTCTGCATATGATGTACATAAACACAGCCTCACATTTACTTCTTAAAATTTAAAGGTGGGTGGGGCCACTGAAAGGGCTCAGCAATTAACAGCATTATCTCCTCTTACAGAGAACCTGGGATCAACTACCTGCAACTATATGGTGGCCCATCTCCACTCCCAGGGGATCAGACAGACAGACAAGGATAAGGATGGCAGGCCTGCATGGTCTTTCTTTCTTTCTTATCCTTTTTAAAAAATTTTTATTTATTTATGTATTTATTAGATATAAGTACACTGTAGCTGTCTTCAGACACTCCAGAAGAGGGTGTCAGATTCTGGAGAATCTAAATCCCTATTAAGGTCTGCATATGATGTACATAAACACAGCCTCACATATACTACTAAAAATGTAACGATGGGTGGGGCCACTGAAAGCGCTCAACAATTAACAGCATTGTCTCCTCTTCCAGAGAACCTGGGATCAACTACCAGCAACTATATGGTAGCCCATCTCCAGAACCAGGGCATCAGACAGACAGACAGACAGACAGAGATAAGGATGGCAGGCCTGCCTGGTCTTACTTTCTTTCTTATCCTTTTTAAAAAATGTTTATTTATTTATTTACTTATTTATTTATTATATATAAGTACACTGTAGCTGTCTTCAGACACTCCAGTAGAGGTTGTCAGATTCTGGAGAATCTAAATCCTCTTATAATCTGAATATGATGTACTTAAACACAGCTCACATATACTTCTAAATATTTAAAGAAGTGTGGGGCCACTGAAAGGGCTCGACAATTAAGAGCATTGTCTCCTCTTCCAGAGAACCTTGGATCAACTACCAGCAACTATATGGTGGTCCATCTCCAGTTCCAGGGGATCAGACAGACAGACAGACAGACAGACAGAGATAAGGATGGCAGGCCTGCCTGGTCTTACTTTGTTTCTTATCCTTTTTAAAAAATGTTTATTTATTTATTTATTTATTACATATAAGTACACTGTAGCTGTCTTCAGACACTCCAGTAGAGGGTGTCAGATTCTGGAGAATCTAAATCCTCTTATAATCTGAATATGATGTACATAAACACAGCCTCACATATACTTCTAAATATTTAAAGAAGTGTGGGGCCACTGAAAGGGCTCAACAATTAAGAGCATTGTCTCCTCTTCCAGAGAACCTTGGATCAACTACCAGCAACTATATGGTGGCCCATCTCCAGTTCCCGGGGATCAGATAGACAGACAGACAGACAGGCAGAGATATGGATGGCAGGACTGCCTGGTCTTTCTTTCTTTCTTATCCTTTTTAAAAAATGTTTATTTATTTATGTATTTAGTAGATATAAGTACACTGTAGCTGTTCAGACACTACAGAAGAGGGTTTCAGATTCTGGAGAATCTAAATCCCTCTTATGGTCTGCATATGATGTACATAAACACAGCCTCACATATACTTCTAAAAATTTAAAGATGTGTGGGGCCACTGAGAGGGCTCAACAATTAACAGCATTGTCTCCTCTTTCAGAGAACCTGGGATAAACTACCAGCACCTTATGGTGGCCCATCTCCAGTTCCAGTGGATCAGACAGACAGACAGACAGAGAGGCCTGCCTTGTCTTTCTTTATTTCTTATACTTTTTAAAAAATCTTTATTTATTTATTTATTTATGTATGTATTTATTAGATATAAGTACACTGTAGCCGTCTTCAGACACTCCAGAAGAGGGTGTCAGATTCTGGAGAATCTAAATCCCTCTTATGGTCTGCATATGATGTACATAAACACAGCCTCACATATACTTCTAAAAATTAAAAATTGGTGGGGCCACTGAAATGGTTCAACAATTAACAGCATTGTCTCCTCTTCCAGAGAAGCTGGGATCAACTACCAGCACCTACAAGGTGGCCCATCTCCAGTTCCAGGGGATCAGACAGACAGACAGACAGACAGACAGAGATAAGGATGGCAGGCCTGCCTGGTCTTTCTTTCTTTCTTATCCTTTTTAAAAAATATTTATTTATTTATTTATTTATTTTTTATGTATTTCTTAGATATAAGTACACTGTAGCTTTCTTTAGACACTCCAGAGGAGGGTGTCAGATTCTGGAGAATGTAAATCCCTCTTATGGTCTGCATAGGATGTACATAAACACAGCCTCACATATACTGAGCTGAGGTGTCACAGGCCAACTGCTGGAATTTCTGAGTACCACCTAGAGAGAGAAAAGCTATGCTGTGTTTGCTTAATTTTTGTATTTTATTATTTCTATTTGTTGTTTTGTTTTGTTTTATTTGTTTTTAGAGAAGTCCTCAGTCTGTAGCTCTGGCTGACCCAGGACTGCCTACTTGTGTTAATTAGGGTTTCACAGCTGAGAATAGACACCAAGAGCAAGGTAAGGCTTAGAAAACCCTACATTCAGTGGTGGCTCAAGCTCTTAATGAGAGCACTCTGTAGATAGAGGCAGTCAGTTTCTGAGTTCGAGGCCACCCTGGTGAAAGACAGGGCTAGGGTAGGGGCTAGGGTGAGGAAAGGAAGAAAGGAAAGAAGAAAGGAAGAAAGAAAGAAAAAGTTTTTATAAAAGTTTTATAAAAAGTGTTAAAGTTTTTAAAAATTAAAAAAAAAATACCAGATCACCATCACACAGCATTGGCTGTCTTCAGGTGTATCCTTTCAGCCTCCAAAACAAAAAACAATGGCTGGCTGTCTTCAGGTGTATCCTATTCTCGAGTCTTATTTCCAACCTTAGAGCTGGGCTGAGATGCCTCATTATGTAATTGCAAACCTTCCTTGGTTTGTCTTTTCCATTTCTAAGACTAACAGGCCTTTTTCTATTTATTGAATATGCTCATGACTGTCCTTTAGATATAGTAAATATAACTGTTGCTTATAAAACTTGTTTTTTTAGGAATTTTTAAAGGGCAATGGCAGAGTTTATTTATAAAAAAATATTTTGCATTTATTTATTTGTGTGAGTGATGAAGCTCAGGTCTTCAAACTCGTCAGGAGGTATGATTACCTCCCCTCTCTCTCAACCCCTCTCTCTCCTCTCTCAATGATTGTGTAAGAATGTTTTGCATGTGTATGCTGTGCCCACAGACTCCAGAACAGAGTATTAGATCCCCTGGAACTGGAGATGGGCCACCATATATAATACTGGTAATTGAGCCCAGGTTCTCTGGAAGAGGAGACAATGCTCTTAATTGTTGAGCCCTCTCTGTAGCCACATCTTTCTTTCTTTCTTTTTTTTTTTGAGTTTATGTGAGGCTGTGTTTATATACATCATATGCAGACAATAAGAATGATTTAGATTCTTCAGAATCTGACACCCTCTTCTGGACTGTCTGAAGATAGCTACAGCATACTTAAATATAATAAATAAATAAATCTTTAAAAAGAAAAGGAAAAGTAAAAAAGAAAGAACAGGCCTGCCATATGCATGTTCATAGAGGAAAATGGAAGAGACCCCAATCTAACCTCAGCAGGGTGCTTCCTTCTGGATGGTAGCTCACAGTTTCATCCCAGCAAGACAGGCAAATCACTGAGTTCAAGGACAGTAAGGTTCAGGACAGCCAAGGTTAGGAAGGAAAAGGGTCTATGTTGAGAATACAAACCGACAAAACAACAACTAGGAAAAAGTAGTGACAGTGTAACTTGGGGTAGGGTACCAACAAGAGAAAGCTTTCTGTTACCACTTACAAGCACCAGTAGCCTTGCACACTTCTGCCCAGGTCCCTGCCTTCCTTTCTAGGCATTCTAAGGATGCCAGGGGGTGGGGGAATCCAGATTAACTTTTTAAAAACAAAGACTTGGTCTTTGATGTCTATAGGAAGCCCTTCTCAGTGCCTTTAACTACCACTGAACTTTCAGGGCTGTGACTCAACTGTAACAAGGAACAGGGCTAAGAACCTGCAGCCTTTGAAAACAACTATTTTTTTAAAGTGGGGGACCCAAATCAGTAGTAGAACCCCTCAGGTTCAGCCATAATACTTGTTAGGGAAAGAGCCTCAATGTCCGGAGCTGAGGTCTCATGGGTGAACTGCTTCAAGCTCTGAGTATCATTGAAAGAAAGAAAAGATATCATGTGGTTGCTTAATTTATTTATTTTATTATTTCTATTTTTTGTTTTCTTTTGTTTTGTTTTAGAAAAGGCCTCAGTCTGTAGCTATGGCTGACCTAGGACAGACTACATGTGTTAATTAGGGTTTCACAGCTGAGAAACAGACCATACCTATGTAAGACTTAGAAAACCCAACAGTCAGTGGTGGCTCGAGCTCTTAATGAGAGCACTCTGGAGGCAGAGGCAGTCAGTTTCTGAGTTCGAGGCCAGCCTGGTTAAAGACAGGGATAGGCAGGGCTAGGCAAGGCAGGGCTGGGCTAGGCTAGGCTAGGCAAGGGGCTGGGCTAGTCAAGGCAAGGGACTAGGCTAGGCTACTCAAGGGGCTAGGCAAGACAGACAGACAGAGAGAAAGACAGACAAGGATGGCAGGCCTGCCTGGTTTTTCTTTCTTTCTTATCCCTTTTAAAAAATGTTTATTTATTTATTTATTTATTTATTTATTTATGTATTTATTAGATATAAGTACACTGTAGCTGTCTTCAGACACTCCAGAAGAGGGTGTCAGATTCTGGAGAATCTATATCCCTCTTATGGTCTGCATATGATGTACATAAACACAGCCTCACATTTACTTCTAAAAATTTAAAGATGTGTGGGGCCAATGAAAGGGATCAACAATTAACAACATTGTCTCCTCTTATAGAGAACCTGGGATCAACTACCAGCAACTATATGGTGGCCCATCTCCAGTTCCAGGGGATCAGACAGACAGACAGACATACAGACAGATAGAGTTAAGAATGGCAGGCCTACCTGGTGTTTCATTCTTTCTTATCCTTTTTAAAAAAATGTTTATTAATTTAAGTATGTATTTATTAGATTTAAGTACATTGTAGCTGTCTTCAAACACTCCCGAAGAGGGTGTCAGATTCTGGAGAATCTATATCCCTCTTATGGTCTGCATATGATGTACATGAACACAGCCTCACATATACTTCTAAAAATTTAAAGATGGGTGGGGCCACTGAAAGGGCTCAACAATTAACAGCACTGACTCATCTTCCAGACAACCTGGGATTGAAAGAAGAAAAGCTGAACTCTCCATGAACTCTCCAACTCAGAGTTCTCTTACCCCTCCCATCTAGAGGTTGTTCCCGGAACACACCTGAACTTTTTACCTCAGAGTACATTCTTGAACTCTTCACCCCAGAGTCCGACCCCTCCCAAGTGAGAACGGTTCCAGGAGCATTTCTGAGATAAGGGTCTCCTGGAGCGAACTCAGTCCAACCCCTCCTAACTGAAGACTGTTCCAAGAACATTTTTGAGATAGGGGCCTCCTGGTACTACCCCAGAATGTTCCAATAGATCGAGTACATTGCCAAAATATAGGACACGACCCCTTGGTTATGTAAAGCTCCTTGGCAGAACACCTTGGTGACGTAAAACTTGTACTTTTCTCCTTACCCTTCTCCTATAAAAGCCTGTGACAAGTCTGGGCCAATTGCCGAATCTCCTCTGCACCTTGCTGGCTGCATGAGTTTCGACCCCAGATATCTGGTATATGTGCTTTTTGTGTGCTTTCTTGTCGTTGCTGTATTAAATCTTACTCTCTATACATCTTAAGTTCGGTCTCAGTGTCTTCTTGGGTGCGCGGCTGACCCGAGGCTTGAGTAAGTGCCTCCCTTTGGGAGTCCTGGAGTCTTTCACTACCAGCAACAAAATGGTGGCCCATCTCCAGTTCGAGGAGATCAGACAGACAGACAAACAGAGAGACAGACAGACAGACAAAGATAAGGATGGCAGCCCTGCCTGGTCTTTCTTTCTTTCTTATCCTTTTTAAAAAATGTTTATTTATTTATTTATTTATTTATTTATTTATTTATTTATTAGATATAAGTACACTGTAGCTATCTTCAGATACTCCAAAAGAGGGTGTCAGATTCTGGAGAATCTAAATCCCTCTTATGGTCTGCATATGATGTACATAAACACAGCCTCACATATACTTCTAAAAATTTAAAGATGGGTGGGGCCACAGAAAGGTATCAACAATTAACAGCATTGTCTCCTCTTCCAGAGAACCTTGGATAAACTACCAGCAACTATATGGTGGCCCATCTCCAGTTCCAGTGTATCAGACAGACAGACAGACAGACAGAGATAAGAATGGAGGCCTGCCTGGTCTTTCTTTCTTTCTTATACTTTTAAAAAAATGTTTATTTATTTATTTATTACATATAAGTACACTGTAGCTGTCTTCAGACACTCCAGAAGAGGGTGCCAGATTCTGGAGAATCTAAATCCCTCTTATGGTCTGCATATGATGTACATAAACACAGCCTCACATATACTTCTAAAAATTTAAAGATGTGTGGGGGCACTGAAAGGGCTCAAAAATTAACAGCATTGTCTCCTATAACAGAGAACCTGGGATCAACTACCAGCAACTATATGGTGGCCCATCTCCAGTTCCAGGGGATCAGGCAGACAAAGAGACAGACAGACAAGGGTGGCAATCCTACCTGGTTTTTCTTTCTTTCTTATCCTTTTTAAAAAATGTTTATTTATTTATTTATGTATTTATAAGATATAAGTACACTGTAGCTGTTCAGACACTCCAGAAGACGATGTCAGATTCTGGAGAATATAAATCCCTCTTATGGTCTGCATATGATGGACATAAACACAGATTCACATACACTTCTAAAAATTTAAGATGGGTGGGGCCACTGAAAGGGCTCAACAATTAACAGCATTGTCTCTTCTTCCAGAAAACCTGGGATCAACTACCAGCAACTATATGGTGGCCCATCTCCAGTTCCAGGGGATCAGACAGACAGACAGACAGACAGAGATAAGGAGGGCAGGCATGCCTGGTTTTTCTTTCTTTCTTATCCTTTTAAAATAATGTTTGTTTATTTATTTATTTATTTATTTATTTATGTATTTATTAGATATAAGTACACTGTAGTTGTCTTCAGACACTCCAGAAGAGGGTGTCAGATTCTGGAGAATCTAAATCCCTCTTATGGTCTGCATATGATGTACATAAACACAGCCTAACATATACTTCTAAAAATTTAAAGATAGGTGGAGCCACTGAAAGGGCTCAACAATTAACAGCATTGTCTCTTCTTCCAGAGAACCTGGGATCAACTAACAGCAACTATATAGTGGCCCAACTCCAGTTCCAATGGATCAGACAGACAGACAGACTAACAGAGATAAGGATGAAGGTCTGCCTGGTCTTTCTTTCTTTCTTATACTTTTAAAAAATGTTTATTAATTTAAGTATGTATTTATTAGATATAAGTACACTTTAGCTGTCTTCACACACTCTAGAAGAGGGTGTCATCTTCTGGGTAATCTAAATCCCTCTTATGGTCTGCATATGATGTACATAAACACAGCCTCACATATACTTCTAAAAATTTAAAGATGGTTGGGGCCACTGAAAGGGCTCAACAATTAACAGCATTGTCTCTTCTTCCAGAGAACCTGCGATCAACTAACAGCAACTATATAGTGGCCCAACTCCAGTTCCAATGGATCAGACAGACAGACAGACTGACAGAGATAAGGATGAAGGTCTGCCTGGTCTTTCTTTCTTTCTTATACTTTTAAAAAATGTTTATTAATTTAAGTATGTATTTATTAGATATAAGTACACTTTAGCTGTCTTCACACACTCTAGAAGAGGGTGTCATCTTCTGGGTAATCTAAATCCCTCTTATGGTCTGCATATGATGTACATAAACACAGCCTCACATATACTTCTAAAAATTTAAAGAAGTGTGGGCCCACTGAAAGGGCTCAACAATTAACAGCATTGTCTCCTCTTCCAGAGATCCTTGGATGAACTACAAGCAACTATATGGTGGCCCATCTCAAGTTCCAGGGGATAAGACAGACAGACAGACAGACAGAGATAAGGATGGCAGGCCTGCCTGATTTTTCTTTATTTCTTATCCTTTTTAAAAAATGTTCATTTATTTATTTATTTATTCATTTATTTATTTATTTATTTATTTATTTATGTATTTATTAGATATAAGTACACTGTAGCTGTCTTCAGACTCTCCAGAAGAGGGTGTCAGATTCTGGAGAATCAATATCCCTCTTATGGTCTGCATATGATGTACATGAACACAACCTCACATATACTTCTAAAAATTTAAAGATGGGTGGGGCCACTGAAAGGGCTCAACAATTAACAGCATTGTCTCCTCTACCAGAGAACCTGGGATCAACTACCAGGAACTATATGGTGGCCCATCTCCAGTTCCAGGGGATCAGACAGACAGACAGACATACAGACAGATAGAGTTAAGGATGGAAGGCCTACCTGGTCTTTCATTCTTTCTTATCCTTTTTAAAAAATGTTTATTAATTTAAGTATGTATTTATTAGATATAAGTACACTGTAGCTCTCTTCAAACACTCCCGAAGAGGGTGTCAGATTCTGGAGAATCTATATCCCTCTTATGGTCTGCATATGATGTACATGAACACAGCCTCACATATACTTCTAAAAATTTATAGATGGGTGGGGCCACTGAAAGGGCTCAACAATTAACAGCACTGACTCCTCTTCCAGAGAACATGGGAACAACTACCAGCATTTATATGGTGGCCCATCTCTAGTTCCAGGGGAACAGACAGACAGACAGACAGACAAGGATGGCAGGCTTGCCTGGTCTCTCTTTTTTTATTATCCTTTTTTAAAAATGTTTATTTGTTTATTTATGAATTTATTAGATATAAGTACACTGTAGCAGTCTTCAGACACTCTAGAAGAGTGTGTCATCTTCTGGAGAATCTAAATCCCTCTTATGGTCTGCATATGATGTACATAAACACAACCTCACATATACTTCTAAAAATGTAAAGATGGGTGAGCCCACTGAAATGACTCAACAATTAACAGCATTGTCTCTTCTTCCAGAGAACGTGGGATAAACTACCAGCAACTATATGGTGGCCCATTTCAAGTTCCAGGGGATAAGACAGACATACAGACAGACAGAGATAAGGATGGCAGGCCTGCCTGATTTTTCTTTCTTTCTTATCCTTTTTAAAAAAGGTTTATTTATTTATTTATTTATTCATTTATTTATTTATTTATTTATTTATTTATTTATTTATTTATTAGATATAAGTACACTGTAGCTGTCTTCAGGCACTCCAGAAGAGGGTGTCAGATTCTGGAGAATCTATATCCCTCCTATGGTCTGCATATGATGTACATGAACACAGCCTCACATATACTTCAAAAAATTTAAAGATGGGTGGGGCCACTGAAAGGACTCAACAATTAACAGCATTGTCTCCTCTTCCAGAGAACCTGGAATCAACTACCATCAACTATATGGTGGCGCATCTCCAGTTCCAGGGTATCTGACAGATAGACAGACAGACAGACAGACAGACATGGTGGCAGGCCTGCCTGGTCTTTCTTTCTTTCTTATACTTTTTAAAAAATGTTTATTTATTTATTTATGTATTTATTAGATATAAGTACACTGAAGCTGTCTTCAGACACTCTAGAAGAGGGTGTCATATTCTGGAGAATCTAAATCCCTCTTATGCTCTGCATATGATGTACATAAACACGGCCTCACATATACTTCTAAAAATTTAAAGATGTGTGGGCCCACTGAAAGGGCTCAACAATTAAAAGCATTGTCTCCTTTTCCAGAGAACCTGGGATCAACTACAAGCAACTCTATGGTGGCCCATCTCCAGTTCCAGAGGATCAGACAGACAGACAGACAGACAGAGATATGGATGGCAGTCCTGCCTGGTCTTTCTTTCTTTCTTATCCTTTTAAAAAAATGTTTGTTTATTTATTTATTTATTTATTTATTTATTTATTAGATATAAGTACACTGTAGCTATCTTCAGACACTCCAGAAGAGGGTGTCAGATTCTGGAGTATCGATATCCCTCTTATGGTCTGCATATGATGTACATAAACACAGACTCACATATACTTCTAAAAATTAAAATATGTGTGGGGCCACTTAAAGGTCTCAACAATTAACAGCATTGTCAACTCTACCAGAGATCCTGGGATCAACTACCAGCAACTATATGGTGGCCCATCTCCAGTTCCAGCTGATCAGACAGACAGACAGACAGACAAGGATAATGATGGCAGGCCTACCTGGTCTTTCTTTCTTTCTTATCCTTTTTAAAAAATGTTTATTCATATATTTATGTATTTATTAGATATAAGTACAATGTAGCTGTCTTCAAACAATCAAGAAGAGGGTGTCAGATTCTGGAGAATCTAAATCCCTCTTATGGTATGCATATGATGTACATAAACACAGCCTCAACTTTACTTCTAAAAATTTAAAGATGGGTGGGGCCACTGAAATGGCTCAACAATTAACAGCATTGTCTCCTCTTCCAGAGAGCCTGGGATCAACTTCCAGCAACTATATGGTGGCCCATCTCCAGTTCCAGGGTATCAAACAGACAGACAGACAGACAGAGTTAAGGATGGAGGCCTGCCTGGTCTTTCTTTCTTTCTTATCATTTTTAAAAATATTTATTTTTTATATATGTATTCATTAGATATAAGTAAACTGTATCTGTTTCAGACACTCCAGAAGAGGTTGTCAGATTCTGGAGAATCTAAATCCCTCTTATGTTCTGAATATGATGTACATAAACACAGCCTCACATATACTTCTAAAAATTAAAAATGGTTGGGGCCACTGAAAGGGCTCAACAATTAATAGCATTGTCTCCTCTTCCAGAGAACCTGGGATCAACTACCAGCTCCTACAAGGTGGCCCATCTCCAGTTCCAGGGGATCAGACAGACAGACAGACAGACAGAGATAATGATGGCAGGCCTGCATGGTCTTTCTTTCTTTCTTATCCTTTTTAAAAAATATTTATTTATTTATTTATTTATTTATTTATTTATTTATTTATTTCTTAGATATAAGTACACTGTAGCTGTCTTCAGACACTCCAGAGGAGGGTGTCAGATTCTGGAGAATGTAAATCCCTCTTATGGTCTGCATAGGATGTACATAAACACAGCCTCACATATACTGAGCTGAGTTGTCACAGGCCAACTGCTGGAATTTCTGAGTACCACCTAGAGAGAGAAAAGCTATGCTGTGGTTTCTTAATTTATGTATTTTATTATTTCTATTTGTTGTTTTGTTTTGTTTTATTTGTTTTTAGAGAAGTCCTCAGTCTGTAGCTCTGGCTTACCCAGGACTGCCTACTTGTGTTAATTAGGGTTTCACAGCTGAGAACAGACACCAAGAGCAAGGTAAGGCTTAGAAAACCCTACATTCAGTGGTGGCTCAAGCTCTTAATGAGAGCACTCTGTAGATAGAGGCAGTCAGTTTCTGAGTTCGAGGCCACCCTGGTGAAAGACAGGGCTAGGGTAGGGGCTAGGGTGAGGAAAGAAAGAAAGAAAGAAAAAGTTTTTATAAAAGTTTTATAAAAAGTGTTAAAGTTTTTAAAAATTAAAAAAAAAAATACCAGATCACCATCACACAGCATTGGCTGTCTTCAGGTGTATCCTTTCAGCCTCCAAAACAAAAAACAATGGCTGGCTGTCTTCAGGTGTATCCTATTCTCGAGTCTTATTTCCAACCTTAGAGCTGGGCTGAGATGCCTCATTATGTAATTGCAAACCTTCCTTGGTTTGTCTTTTCCATTTCTAAGACTAACAGGCCTTTTTCTATTTATTGAATATGCTCATGACTGTCCTTTAGATATAGTAAATATAACTGTTGCTTATAAAACTTGTTTTCTAGGAATTTTTAAAGGGCAATGACAGAGTTTATTTATAAAAAAATATTTTGCATTTATTTATTTGTGTGAGTAATGAAGCTCAGGTCTTTAAACTCGTCAGGAGGTATGATTACCTCCCCTCTCTCTCAACCCCTCTCTCTCCTCTCTCAATGATTGTGTAAGAATGTTTTGCATGTGTATGCTGTGCCCACAGACTCCAGAACAGAGTATTAGATCCCCTGGAACTGGAGATGGGCCACCATATATAATACTGGTAATTGAGCCCAGGTTCTCTGGAAGAGGAGACAATGCTCTTAATTGTTGAGCCCTCTCTGTAGCCACATCTTTTTTCTTTCTTTTTTTTTTTTTGAGTATATGTGAGGCTGTGTTTATATACATTATATGCAGACAATAAGAATGATTTAGATTCTTCAGAATCTGACACCCTCTTCTGGACTGTCTGAAGATAGCTACAGCATACTTAAATATAATAAATAAATAAATCTTTAAAAAGAAAAGGAAAAGTAAAAAAGAAAGATCAGGCCTGCCATATGCATGTTCATAGAGGAAAATGGAAGAGACCCCAATCTAACCTCAGCAGGGTGCTTCCTTCTGGATGGTAGCTCACAGTTTCATCCCAGCAAGACAGGCAAATCACTGAGTTCAAGGACAGTAAGGTTCAGGACAGCCAAGGTTAGGAAGGAAAAGGGTCTATGTTGAGAATACAAACCGACAAAACAACAACTAGGAAAAAGAAGTGACAGTTTAACTTGGGGTAGGGTACCAACAAGAGAAAGCTTTCTGTTACCACTTACAAACACCAGTAGCCTTGCACCCTTCTGCCCAGGTCCCTGCCTTCCTTTCTAGGAATTCTAAGGATGCCAGGGGGTGGGGGAATCCAGATTAACTTTTTAAAAACAAAGACTTGGTCTTTGATGTCTATAGGAAGCCCTTCTCAGTGCCTTTAACTACCACTGAACTTTCAGGGCTGTGACTCAACTGTAACAAGGAACAGGGCTAAGAACCTGCAGCCTTTGAAAACAACTATTTTTTTAAAGTGGGGGACCCAAATCAGCAGTAGAACCCCTCAGGTTCAGCCATAATACTTGTTAGGGAAAGAGCCTCAATGTCCGGAGCTGAGGTCTCATGGGTGAACTGCTTCAAGCTCTGAGTATCATTGAAAGAAAGAAAAGATATCATGTGGTTGCTTAATTTATTTATTTTATTATTTCTATTTTTTGTTTTCTTTTGTTTTATTTTAGAAAAGGCCTCAGTCTGTAGCTATGGCTGACTTAGGACAGACTACACGTGTTAATTAGGGTTTCACAGCTGAGAAACAGACCATACCTATGTAAGACTTAGAAAACACAACAATCAGTGGTGGCTCGAGGTCTTAATGAGAGCACTCTGGAGGCAGAGGCAGTCAGTTTTTGAGATCGAGGCCAGCCTGGTTAAAGACAGGGATAGGCAGGGCTAGGCAAGGCAGGGCTGGGCTAGGCTAGGCTAGGCAAGGGGCTGGGCTAGTCAAGGCAAGGGACTAGGATAGGCTACACAAGGGGCTAGGGAAGACAGACAGACAGAGAGAAAGACAGACAAGGATGGCAGGCCTGCCTGGTTTTTCTTTCTTTCTTATCCCTTTTAAAAAATGTTTATTTATATATTTATTTATTTATTTATTTATTTATTTATTTATTAGATATAAGTACACTGTAGCTGTCTTCAGACACTCCAGAAGAGGGTGTCAGATTCGGGAGAATCTATATCCCTCTTATGGTCTGCATATGATGTACATAAACACAGCCTCACATTTACTTCTAAAAATTTAAACATGTGTGGGGCCAATGAAAGGGATCAACAATTAACAGCATTGTCTCCTCTTCTAGATAACCTGGGATCAACTACCAGCAACTATATGGTGGCCCATCTCCATTTCCAGAGGATCAGACAGACAGACAGACAAGGATGGCAGGCTTGCCTGGTCTCTCTTTCTTTATTATCCTTTTTTAAAAATGTTCATTTGTTTATTTATGAATTTATTAGATATAAGTACACTGTAGCTGTCTTCAGACACTCCAGAAGAGGGTGTCAGATTCTGGAGAATCTAAATACCTCTTATGGTCTGCATATTCGGTACATAAACACAGCCTCGCATATACTTCTAAAAATTTAAAGATGGGTGGGGCCACTGAAAGGGCTCAACAATTAACAGCATTGTCTCCTCTTCCAGAGAACCTGGGATCAACTACAAGCAACTCTATGGTGGCCCATCTCCAGGTCCAGAGGATCAGACAGACAGACAGACAGACAGAGATAAGGATGGCAGGCCTGCCTGGTCTTTCTTTCTTTCTTATCTTTTTTAAAAAATGTTTATTTCTTTATTTATGTATTTATTAGATATAAGTACACTGTATCCGTCATAGACACTCCAAAAGACGGTGTCAGATTCTGGAGAATATAAATCCCTCTTTAAGGGTCTGAATATGATGTACATAAACACAGCATCACATTTACTTCTAGAAATTTAAAGATGGGTGGGGCCACTGAAAGGGCTGAACAATTAACAGCATTGTCTCCTCTTCAGAAGACCTGGGATCAACTATCAGCAACTATATGGTGGCCCATCTCCAGTTCCAGGAGATCAGACAGACAGACAAACAGAGAGACAGACAGACAGACAAAGATAAGGAGGGCAGCCCTGCCTGGTCTTTCTTTCTTTCTTATCCTTTTAAAAAAATGTTTATTTATTTATTTATTTATTTATTTATGTATTTATTAGATATAAGTACACTGTAGCTGTCTTCAGACACTCTAGAAGAGGGTGTCATCTTCTGGAGAATCTAAATCCCTCTTATGGTCTGCATATGATGTACATAAACACAGCCTCACATATACTTCTAAAAATTTAAAGATGGGTGGGCCCACTGAAAGGGCTCAACAATTAACAGCATTGTCTCTTCTTCCAGAGAACGTGGGATCAACTACCAGCAACTATATGGTGGCCCATCTCAAGTTCCAGGGGATAAGACAGACAGACAGACAGACAGAGATAAGGATGGCAGGCCTGCCTGATTTTTCATTCTTTCTTATCCTTTTAAAAAAATGTTTATTTATTTATTTATTTATTCAGTTATTCATTTATTTATTTATTTATGTATTTAAGATATAAGTACACTGTAGCTGTCGTCAGACTCTCCAGAAGACGGTGCAGATTCTGGAGAATCTAAATCCCTCTTATGGTCTGCATATGATTTACATAAACACAGCCTCACATATACTTCTAAAAATTTAAAGAAGGGTGGGGCCACTCTAAAATCTCAACAATTAACAGCATTGTCTCCTCTTCCAGAGTACCTGGGATCAACTACCAGCAACTATATGGTGGCCCATCTCCAGTTCCAGAGGATCAGAGAGACAGACAGACAGACAGAGATAAGGATGGCAGGCCTGCCTGGTCTTTCTTTCTTTCTTATCCTTTTTAAAAAATGTTTATTTATATATTTATTTATGGATTTATTAGATATTAGTACACTGTAGCTGTCTTCAGACACTCCAGAAGAGGGTGTCAAATTCTGGAATCTAAATCCCTCTTATGGTCTGCATATGATGTACATAAACACAGCCTCACATATACTTCTAAAAATTTAAAGATGTGTGGGGTCACTGAGAGGGCTCAACAATTAACAGCATTGTCTCCTCTTTCAGAGAACCTAGGATCAACTACCAGCAACTATATGGTGGCCCATCTCCAGTTCCAGGGGATCAGACAGACAGACAGACAGACAGAGATAAGGATGGCAGGCCTGCCTGGTCTTACATTCTTTCTTATCCTTTTTCAAAAATGTTTATTTATTTATTTATTTTTTATTTATTTTTTATTTATTTATTTATTTATTTATTTATTTATTTATTTATTTATTATAAGTACACTGTAGCTGTCTTCAGACACTCCAGTATAGGGTGTCAGATTCTGGAGAATCTAAATACTCTTATAATCTGAATATGATGTACATAAACACAGCCTCACATATACTTCTAAATATTTAAAGAAGTGTGGGGCCACTGAAAGGGCTCAACAATTAACAGCATTGTCTCCTCTTCCAGAGAACCTTGGATCAACTACCAGCAACTATATGGTGGCCCATCTCCAGTTCCCGGGGATCAGATAGACAGACAGAAAGACAGACAGAGATATGGATGGCAGGCCTACCTGGTCTTTCTTTCTTTCTTATCCTTTTTAAAAATGTTTATTTATTTATTTATTTATTTATCTATTTATTTATTTGATATAAGTACACTGTAGCTGTCTTCAGACACTCCAGAAGAGGGTGTCAGATTCTGGAGAATCTAAATCCCTCTTATGGTCTGCATATGATGTACATAAACACAGCCTCACATTTACTACTAAATATTTAAAGATGGGTGGCACCACTGAAAGGGCTCAACAATTAACAGCATTGTCTCCTCTTCCAGAGAACCTGGGATCAACTACCAGCAATTATTCGTGGCCCATCGCCAGTTCCCAGGGATCAGATTGACAGACAGACAGACAGAGATATGGATGGCAGGCCTGCCTGGTCTTTCTTTCTGTCATATCCTTTTTAAAAAATGTTTATTTATTTATTTATTTATTTATTTATTTATTTATTTATTTATTTATTTATTAGATATAAGTACACTGTAGCTGTTCAGACACTCCAGAAGAGGTTGTCAGATTCTGGAGAATCTAAATCCCTCTTATGGTCTGCATATGATGTACATAAACACAGCCTCACATATACTTCTAAAAATTTAAAGAAGGGTGGGGCCACTCTAAAAGCTCAACAATTAACAACATTGTCTCCTCTTCCAGAGTACCTGGGATCAACTACCAGCAACTATATGGTGGCCCATCTCCAGTTCCAGGGGATCAGACAGACAGACATACAGACAGTGCTAAGGATGGCAGGCCTGCCTGGTCTTTCTTTCTTTCTTTCTTATCCTTTTTAAAAAAATGTTTATTTATATATTTATTTATGTATTTATTAGATATAAGTACACTGTAGCTGTCTTCAGACACTCCAGAAGAGGGTGTCAGATTCTGGAGAATCTAAATCCCTCTTATGGTCTGCATATGATGTACATAAACACAGCCTAACATATACTTCTAAAAATTAAAAGATGTGTGGGGCCACTGAAAGGGCTCAAAAATTAACAGCATTGTCTCCTCTTATAGAGAACCTAGGATCAACTACCAGCAACTCTATGGTGGTCCATCTCCAGTTCCAGGGGATCAGACAGACAGACAGACAGACAGTGATAAGGTTGGCAGGCCTGCCTGGTCTTTCTTTCTTTCTTATCCTTTTTTTAAAAAAATGTTTGTTTATTTATTTATTTAATTATTTATTAGATATAAGTACACTGTAGCTGTTCACACACTGCAGAAGAGGGTGTCAGATTCTGGAGAATCTAAATCCCTCTTATGGTCTGCATATGATGTACATAAACACAGCCTCACAAATACTTCTAAAAATTTAAAGAAGGGTGGGGCCACTCTAAAAGCTCAACAATTAACAGCATTGTCTCCTCTTCCAGAGTACCTGGGATCAACTACCAGCAACTATATGGTGGCCCATCTCCAGTTCCAGAGGATCATACAGACAGACATACAGACAGTGATAAGGATGGCAGGCCTGCCTGGTCTTTCTTTCTTTCTTATCCTTTTTAAAAAAATGTTTATTTATATATTTATTTATGTATTTATTTGATATAAGTACACTGTAGCTGTCTTCAGACACTCCAGAAGAGGGTGTCAGACTCTGGAGAATCTAAATCCTCTTATAATCTGAATATGATGTACATAAACACAGCCTCACATATACTTCTAAATATTTAAAAAGTGTGGGGCCACTGGAAGGGCTCAACAATTAACAGCATTGTCTCCTCTTCCAGAGAACCTTGGATCAACTACCAGCAACTATATGGTGGCCCATCTCCAGTTCCCGGGAATCAGATAGACAGACAGACAGACAGACAGAGATATGGATGGTAGGCCTGCCTGGTCTTTGTTTCTTTCTCATCCTTTTTAAAAAAATGTTTATTTATTTATTTATTTATTTATTTATTTATTTATCTATTTATTTATTAGATATAAGTACACTGTAGCTGTCTTCAGACACTCCAGAAGAGGGTGTCAGATTCTGGAGAATCTAAATGCCTCTTATGGTCTGCATATGATGTACATAAACACAGCCTCACATATACTTCTAAATATTTAAAGATGGGTGGCGCCACTGAAAGGGCTCAACAATTAACAGCATTGTCTCCTCTTCCAGAGAACCTGGGATCAACTACCAGCAACTATTCGTGGCCCATCTCCAGTTCCCAGGGATCAGATAGACAGACAGACAGACAGACAGACAGACAGACAGACAGAGATATGGATGGCAGGCGTGCCTGGTCTTTCTTTATTTCTTATACTTTTTAAAAAATGTTTATTTATTTATTTATTTATTTATTTATTTATTTATTTATTTATTAGATATAACTACACTGTAGCCATCTTCAGACACTCCAGAAGAGGGTGTCAGATTCTAGAGAATCTAAATCCCTCTTATGGTCTGAATATGATGTACATAAACACAGCCTCACATATACTTAAAAAATTAAAAGGCCACTGAAAGGACTCAACAATGAACAGCATTGTCTCCTCTTCCAGAGAACCTGGGATCAACCTCCAGCACCTACAAAGTGGCCCATCTCCAGTTCCAGGGGATCAGACAGACAGACAGACAGACAGATATAAGGATGGCAGGCCTGTCTGGTCTTTCTTTCTTTCATTCTTATCCTTTTTAAAAAATATTTATTTATTTATTTATTTATTTATTTATTTATTTATTTATTTATGTAATTATTAGATATAAGTACACTGTAGCTGTTCAGACACTCCAGTAGAGGGTGTCAGATTCTGGAGAATCTAACTCCCTCTTATGGTCTCCATATGATGTACATAAACACAGCCTAACATATACTTCTAAAAATTAAAAGATCTGTGGGGACACTGAAAGGGCTCAACAATTAACAGCATTGTCTCGTCTTATAGAGAACCTGGGATCAACTACCAGCAACTATATGGTGGTCCATCTCCAGTTCCAGGGGATCAGACAGACAGACAGACAGACAGTGATAAGGATGGCAGGCCTGCCTGGTCTTTCTTTCTTTCTTATCCTTTTTTTAAAAAAATGTTTGTTTATTTATTTATTTATTTATTTATTTATTCATTTATTTATTTATTTATTTATTAGATATAAGTACATTGTAGCTGTTCAGACACTCCAGAAGAGGGTGTCAGATTCTGGAGAAACTAAATCCCTCTTATGGTCTGCATATGATGTACATAAACACAGCCTCACATATACTTCTAAAAATTTAAAGATGGGTGGGGCCACTGAAAGGGCTCAACAATTAACAGCACTGACTCCTCTTCCAGAGAACCTGAGATCAACTACCAGCAACTATTCGTGGCCCATCTCCAGTTCCCAGAGATCAGATAGACAGACAGACAGACAGACAGACAGAGATATGGATGGCAGGCGTGCCAGGTCTTTCTTTCTGTCTTATCCTTTTTAAAAAATGTTTATTTATTTATTTATTTATTTATTTATTTATTTATTTATGTATTTAGTAGAAATAAGTACACTCTAGCTGTTCAGACACTCCAGAAGAGGGTGTCAGATTCTGGAGAATCTAAATCCCTCTTATGGTCTGCATATGATGTACATAAACACAGCCTCACATATACTTCTAAAAATTTAAAGAAGGGTGGGGCCACTCTAAAACCTCAACAATTAATAGCATTGTCTCCTCTTACAGAGTACCTGGGATCAACTACCAGCAACTATATGGTGGCCCATCTCCAGTTCCAGGGGATCAGACAGACAGACATACAGACAGTGATAAGGATGGCAGGCCTGCCTGGTCTTTATTTCTTTCTTATCCTTTTTAAAAAAATGTTTATTTATATATTTATTTACGTATTTATTAGATATAAGTACACTGTAGCAGTCTTCAGACACTCCAGAAGAGGGTGTCAGATTCTGCAAAATCTAAATCCCTCTTATGGTCTGCATATGATGTACATAAACACAGCCTCACATATACTTCTAAAAATTTAAAGATGGGTGGGGCCGCTGAGAGGGCTCAACAATTAACAGCATAGTCTCCTCTTTTAGAGAACCTGGGATAAACTACCAGCACCTTATGGTGGGCCATCTCCAGTTCCAGTGGATCAGACAGACAGACAGACAGAGAGACAGAGATAAGGATGGCAGGCCTGCCTGGTCTTTCTTTATTTCTTATACTTTTTAAAAAATGTTTATTTATTTATTTATTTATGAATTTATTAGATATAAGTACACTGTAGCTGTTCAGACACTCCAGAAAAGGGTGTCAGATTCTGGAGAATCTAAATCCCTCTTATGGTCTGCATATGATGTACATAAACACAGCCTAACATATACTTCTAAAAATTAAAAGATGTGTGGGGCCACTGAAAGGGACAACAATTAACAGCATTGTCTCCTCTTATAGAGAACCTGGAATCAATTACCAGCAACTATATGGTGGTCCATCTCCAGTTCCAGGGGATCAGAAGACAGACAGACAGACAGTGATAAGGATGGCAGTCTTCCTGGCCTTTCTTTCTTTCTTATCCTTTTTTTTTTAAATGTTTGTTTATTTATTTATTTATTTATTTATTTATTTATTTATTTATTTATTAGATATAAGTACACTGTAGCTGTTCAGACACTCCAGAAGAGGGTGTCAGATTCTGGAGAATCTAAATCGCTCTTATGGTCTGCATATGATGTACATAAACAGAGCCTCACATATATTTCTAAAAATTTAAAGAAGAGTGGGGCCACTCTAAAAGCTCAACAATTAACAGCATTGTCTCCTCTTCCCGAGTACGTGGGATCAACTACCAGCAACTATATGGTGGCCCATCTCCAGTTCCAGGGGATCAGACAGACAGACAGACAGATAGTGATAAGGATGGCAGGCCTGCCTGGTCTTTCTTTCTTTCTTATCCTTTTTAAAAAAATGTTTATTTATATATTTATTTATGTATTTATTAGATATAAGTACACTGTAGCTGTATCAGACACTCCAGAAGAGGATGTCAGATTCTGGAGAATTTAAATCCCTCTTATGGTGTGCATATGATGTACATAAACACAGCCTCACATATACTTCTAAAAATTTAAAGATGTGTGGGGCCACTGAGAGGGCTCAACAATTAACAGCATTTTCTCCTCTTTCAGAGAACCTGGGATAAACTACCAGCACCTTATGGTGGCCCATCTCCAGTTTCAGTGGATCAGACAGACAGACAGACAGAGAGACAGAGATAAAGATGGCAGGACTGCCTGGTCTTTCTTTATTTCTTATACTTTTTAAAAAATGTTTATT
>NW_028227285.1:1530284-1540284 GCF_978045245.1 Mus caroli | reverse complement strand
CATATGATGTACATAAACACAGCCTCACATATACTTCTAAAAATTTAAAGCTGTGTGGGGCCACTGAGAGGGCTCAACAAGTAACAGCATTGTCTCCTCTTTCAGAGAACCTGGGGTAAACTAACAGCACCTTATGGTGGCCCAAGTCCAGTTCCAGTGTATCAGACAGACAGACAGACAGAGAGACAGAGATAAGGATGGCAGGCCTGCCTGGTCTTTATTTATTTCTTATACTTTTTAAAAAATGTTTATTAATTAATTAATTTATTTATTTATTTATTTATTTATTTATGTATTTATTAGATATAAGTACACTGTAGCCGTCTTCAGACACTCCAGAAGAGGGTGTCAGATTCTAGAGAATCTAAATCCCTCTTATGGTCTGAATATGATGGACATAAACACAGCCTCACATATACTTCTAAAAATTATAAATAGGTGGGGCCACTGAAAGGACTCAACAATTACCAGCATTGTCTCCTCTTCCAGAGAACCTGGGATCAACTACCAGCACCTAAATGGTGGCCCATCTCCAGTTCCAAGGGTTCAGAGAGATAGACAGACAGACTGACAGAGATAAGGATGGAGGCCTGCCTGGTCATTCTTTCTTTCTTATACTTTAAAAAAAAATATTTATTTATTTATTTATTTATTTATTTATTTATTTATGTATTTATTAGATATAAGTACACTGTAGCTGAGTTCAGACACTCTAGAAGAGGGTTTCATCTTCTGGAGAATCTAAATCCCTCTTATGGTCTGCATATGATGTACATAAACAGAGCCTCACATATACTTCTAAAAATTTAAAGATGGGTGGGGCCACTGAAAGGGCTCAACAATTAACAGCATTGTCTCTTCTTCCAGAGAACATGGGATCAACTACCATCAACTTTATGGTGGCCCATCTCCAGTTCCAGGGGATCAGACAGACAGACAGACAGAGATAAGGAGGGCAGGCCTGCCTGGTCTTTCTTTCTTTCTTATCCTTTTAAAATAATGTTTATTTATTTATTTATTTATTTATTTATTTATTTATTTATTAGATATAAGTACACTGTAGTTGTCTTCAGACACTCCAGAAGAGGGTGTCAGATCCTGGAGAATCTAAATCCCTCTTATGGTCTGCATATGATGTACATAAACACAGCCTAACATATACTTCTAAAAATTTAAAGATAGGTGGAGCCACTGAAAGGGCTCAACAATTAACAGCATTGTCTCCTCTTCCAGAGAACCTGGGATCAACTACCAGCAACTATATGGTGGCCCATCTACAGTTCCAGGGGATCAGACACACAGAGAGACAGACAGACACTGTAGGACCCAGAATATGGCAAGAAACCCTGAGAAAGGTGGAAAATTAATAATACACTCTGTAGTACCCAGAATATGGCAAGAAACCCTCATAAAAGTAGAAAATTAAAAACTCACACTTAAGGACCTCAAATATGGCAAGAAAACCTGAAAAATTTGGAAAATGAGAATAATCACAGTGTAGGAACCAGAATTCCGAAAATACTTGAAAAATGTCGTAAATGAGAAAATCACATTTTAGGACCCAGAATATGGGGAGAGACCCTGAGAAACGTGGAAAATTAAAAATACACTCTGTAGCACTGAGAATATGGCAAGAAACCCTCAACAAAGTAGAAAATTAAAAACTCACACTGAAGGATCCCGAATATGGCGCGAAAACATGAAAAAGGTAGAAAATGAGAATAATCACACTGTATTACCCAGAATTACAAAAACATGAAAAACATCGAAAACGAGAAAATCACACTTGTAGGACCCAAAATACGGAAAAACTTGAAAAACGTGGAAAATGAGAAAATCACACTGGAGAAACCAGAATATGCCGAACAACCATGAAAAACCTGAAAATTAAAAATTCACACTATTGGACACAGAATATGGTGAGAAACCATGAAAAGACTGGACAATTAAAAATTCACACTTCATTACCCAGATATGGAGAGAAATACTGAAAACCGTGGGAAAAAATTCACACTGAAGGACCTGGAATACGGCAAGAGACCCTGAAAAAACATGGAAATGAGAAAATCACACAGTACGACCCAGAATATGACGAAAAAACCTGAAAAAGATAAAATATTAAAATATCACACGGAAGGACCCGGAATATGGCGAAAAACCTGAAAAACGAGGAAGATAAAAAACTCACACTGAAGGACACAGAATATGGCGAGAAAACCTGAAAAAAGTAGAAAATTAAAAATTCACACTGAAAGACCCCGAATATGGTTTGAAAACCTGAAAAAGGTGGAAAATGAGAATAATCACACTGTAGGACCCAGATTATGCCCAGAAACCCTGAAAACGTGTAAAATTAACAAAACATGCTGTAGGACCCAGAATATGGCGAGAAAACCTGAAAAAAAGTAGAAAATTAAAAATTCACACTGAAGGACCCAGAATATGGTGAGAAAACCTGAAAAAGGTGGAAAATGAGAATAATCACACTGTAGGACCCAGATTTTGCCCAGAAACCCTGAAAACGTGGAAAATTAAAAATACATGCTGTAGGACCCAGAATATGGCGAGAAACCCTGAAAAAAGTTCAAAATTACAAACTCACACTGTAGGACCCCAAATATGGCGAGAAACCCTGAAAAAGGTGCAAAATGAGAAAATCACATTTCAGGACCCAGAATATGCCGAGAAAATGTGAAAAACGTGAAAATTAAAAATTCACACTAACGGACCCAGAATATGGCGAGAAAAAGTTAATTAAAAAAGTAGAAAATTAAAATCTCACAGTGAAGGAGCCCAAACATGGCGAGAAAACCTGAAAAAGGTGGAAAAATGAGAAAATCACACTGTAGGATCCAGAATATGGTGAGAAACCCTGAAGAAAGTAGAAAAATACAAACTGACACTGAAGGACCCCAAATATGGGGAGAAAACCTGAAAAAGGTGGAAAATAAGAAAATCACACTGCAGGACCCAGAATATTTCAAGAAACACTGAAAAACGTGAAAATTAAAAACTCACACTGTTGGACACAGAATATGGCGAGAAACCATGAAAAAAAGTGGATAATTAAAATTCACACTGTATTACCTATAATATGGGGAGAAATACTGAAAAACGTGGAAAATTAAAAATCCACACTGAAGGACCTGGAATATGGCAAGAAAACCTGAAAACGTGGAAATGAGAAAATCACAGTGTAGGACCCAGAATATGAAGAAAAAACCTGAAAAACGTGGAAAATGAAAAATACATACTATAGGACACAGTTTATGGCAAGAAACCCTGAAAGAGTTGAAAATTAAAAACTCACACTGAAGGACCCCAAATATGGCAAGAAACCCTGAAAAAAGTAGAAAATTACAAACTGACACTGAAGAACCCCAATTATGGCCAGAAAACCTGAAAAAGTTGGAAAATGAGAAAATCACACTGTAGGACCCAGAATTACGAAAAAACTTGAAAAACGTCCAAAATAATAAAATCATACTGCAGGACCCAGAATATGCCGAGAAACATTGAAAAACATGAAAATTAAAAATTGACACTGTCAGACACAGAATAAGGGAGAAACCATGAAAAAAGTGGAAAATTAAATATTCACAATGCATTACCCAGAATATGGCGAGAAATACTAAAAAACGTGGAAAATTAAAAATTCACACTGAAGGACATGGAATATGGCAAGAAAACCTGAAAAAGTGGAAATGAGAAAATCACACTGTAGGACCCAGAATATGAGAAAAAATCTGAAAAAGGTGGAAAATTAAAAATTCACACTGAAGGATCCGGAATATGGTGAAAAAACCTGAAAAACGAGGAAAATTAAAAACTCACACTAAAGGACCCAGAATATGGCGAGAAACCCTGAAAGAGTAGAAATTTAAAAACTCACACTGAAGGACCCCAAATATGGCGAGAAAACCTGAAAAATGGGGAAAATGAGAATAATCACATTGAGGGACCCAGAATTGGGAAAAAACTTGAAAAACCTCAAAAATGAGAAAATCACACTGCAGGACCCAGAATATGCCTAGATTCCCTGAAAACCTGGAAAATTAAAAATACAAGCTGTAGGACCAAGAATATGGAGAGAAGCCCTGAAAAAGTAGAAAATTAAAAACTCACACTGAAGGACCCCAAATATGTCGAGAAAACCTGAAAAATTTGGAAAATGAGAAAGTCACACTGTAAGACCCAGAATATGACGAAAAAACCTGAAAAATGTGGAAAATTAAAAATTCACACAGAAGGACCTGGAATATGTCAAGAAAACCTGAAAAATTGGAAATGAGAAAATCACACTGTAGGACCCAGAATATGACGAAAAAACCTGAAAAACGTGGAAAAATAAAAATTCACACTGAATGACCCAGAATACGGCGAGAAACCATGAAATAGTAGAAAATTAAAAATTCACACTGACGGACCCCAAATATGGCGAAAAAACCTGAAAAATGAGGAAAATGAGAAAATCACATTGTAAGACCCAGAATATGACGAAAAAACCTGAATAATGTGGAAAATAAAAAATTCACAGTGAAGGACACGGAATATGGCGAGAATACCTGAAAAACGAGGAAAATTAAAAACTCATACTGAAGGACACAGAATATGGCGAGAAACCTTGAAAAAAGTAGAAAATTAAAAATTCACACTGAAAGACCCCAAATATGTCGAGAAAACCTGATAAAGGTGGAAAATGAGAATAATCACACTGTAGGACCCAGAATTGCCAAAAAACTTGAAAAACCATAAAAATGAGAAAATCACACTGCAGGACACAGAATATGCCGAGAAACCCTGAAAACGTGGAAAATTAAAAATTAACACTGAAGGACCTGGAATATGGCAAGAAAACCTGAAAAACGTGGAAATGAGAAAAATCACAGTGTAGGACCCAGAATATGAAGAAAAAACCTGTAAAACTTGAAAAATTAATAATTCACACTGAAGAACCCAGAATATTGTGAGAAAATCTGAAAAACGTCGAAAATGAAAAATACACACTGTAGGACCCAGAACATGGCAAGAAACCCTGAAAGAGTAGAAAATTAAAAACTCACACTGAAGGACCCCAAATATGGCAAGAAACCCTGAAAAAAGTAGAAAATTACAAACTGACACTGAAGAACCCCAATTATGGCGAGAAAACATGAAAAAGGTGGAAAATGAGAAAATCACACTGTAGGACCCAGAATTACGAAAAAACTTGAAAATATCGAAAATGAGAAAATCACACTGTAGGACCCAGAATATGCCAAGAAATCCTGAAAACGTAAAAAAATTAAAAATACAACGTTTAGGACCCAGAATACGGCGAGAAACCCTGAAAAACTTAGAAAATTACAAACTCACACTGAAGGACCCGAAAAATGGCTAGAAAGGCTGAAAAAGGTGGAAAATGAGAAAATCACACTGTAGGACCCAGAATTACGAAAAAACTTGAAAAATGTGGAAAATGAGAAAATCACACTGTAGGACCCAGAATATGCCGAGAAACGCTGAAAAAAGTGAAACATTAAATATTCACACTGTCGGACCAAGAATATTACCAAAAAAAAACCTTAAAAACGTGGAAAATTAAAAATTTACACTGTGGGACCCAGAATATGGCGAGAAACACTGAAAAATGTGGAAAATTAAATTTACACTGTAGGAACCAGAATATGCCGAGAAAACCTGAAAAAGTTTGAAAATGAAAAAATCACACTGTGGGACTGAGAATATGATGAAAAAAAAAACTTAAAAACATGGAAAATTAAAAACTCCCACTGAAAAACCTAGAATATGGCAAGAAACCCTGAAAAAGGTGGAAAATGAGAAATTCACACTGTAGGACCCAGAATATGATGATAAACACTGAAAAATATTGAAAAATAAAAATTCACACTATAGGACCAGAATATGGAAAAAAAACCTTGAAAAACGTGGAAAATTAAAAATTCACACTGCAGGACCCAGAATATGCTGAGAAAACCTGAAAAAAGGTGGAAAATGAGAAAATCACACTGTAGGACGGAGAATTGGGGAAAAAAAACTTGAAAAAAGTCAAAAATTGGAAAATCGCACAGTAGGAGCCAGAATATGCCAGAAACCCTGAAAACGTGGAAAATTAAAAATACACGCTGTAGGATTCAGAATATGGCAATAAACCCTGAAAGAAGTAGAAAATTAAAAACTCACACTGAAGGACCCAGAATATGGCGAGAAAACCTGAAAAATGTGGAAAATGAGAAAATCAACCTGTAGGACATAGAAATGCGAAAAAACTTAAAAAAAGTGGAAAATGAGAAAATCACATTGTAGGACCCAGAATATGCCAAGAAACCCTGAAAAACGAGAAAAAATAAAAATATGCTTTTTGGAGCCAGAATATTGCAAGAAACACAGTAAAAAGTAGAAAATTAAAAACTCACACTGAAAGACACCGAATATGGCAAAAAACCTGAAAAAGGTGGAAAATGAGTATAATCACACTGTAGGACACAGAATAGCGATAAAACTTGAAAAACGTGCCCAGAATATGGCGAGAAATACTGAAAAACGTGGAAAATTAAAAATTCAGACTGAAGGACCTGGAATATGGCAAGAAAACCTGAAAAACGAGGAAATGGGAAAATCACACTGTCGGAGCCAGAATATGCCGAGAAACCTTGAAAAACGTGGAAAATTAAAAATACACTCTGTAGGACCCAGAATATGGCGAGAAACCCTGAAAAAAGTAGAAAATTAAAAACTCACATTGAAGGACCCCGAATATGGCGAGAAAACCTGAAAAAGGTGGAAAATGAGAAAATCACACTGTAGGACCCATAATATTACAAAAAACTTGAAAGAAGTGGAAAATTAAAAATTCACAGTGAAGGACCCAGAATATGGCGAGAAAACCTGAAAAACGAGGAAAATTCAAAATTCACACTGTAGGACCCAGAATATGGCTAGAAAACCTGAAAAAGTTGGAAAATGAGAATAATCACACTGTAGGACCAAGATATGTGAAAAAACTTGAAAAATTTCAAAATTGAGAAAATCACACTGTAGGACCCAGAATATGCTGAGAAACACTGAAAAACGTGGAAAATTAAAAATACACGCTGTAGGACCCATAATATGTCGAGAAACCCTGAAAAATTAGAAATGTAAAAACTCACACTGAAGGACCCCAAATATGGCAAGAAAACATGAAAAAGGTGAAAAAAGAGAAAATCACACTGTAGGACCCAGAAATATGAAAAAACTTGAAAAATGTGGAAAATGAGAAAATCACACTGCAGAAACCAGAATATGCCGAACAACCATGAAAAACCTGAAAATTAAAAATTCACACAGTCGGACACAGAATATGGTGAGAAACCATGAAAAAAGTGGACAATTAAAAATTCACAATTTATTACCCAGATATGGCGAGAAATACTGAAAACCGTGGAAAAAAATTCACACTGAAGGACCTGGAATACGGCAAGTGACCCTGAAAAATATGGAAATGAGAAAAATCACACAGTAGGACCCAGCATATGGCGAGAAAACCTGAAAAAAGTAGAAAATTAAAAATTCACACTGAAGGACCCCGAATATTGCAAGAAAACCTGAAAAGGGTGGAAAATGAGAATAATCAATCTGTAGGACCCAGCTTATGCCTAGAAACCCTGAAAACGTGGAAAATTAAAAATACATGCTGTAGGACCCAGAATATGGCGTGTAACCCTGAAAAAAGTTGAAAATAACAAACTCACACTGTAGGACCCCAAATATGGCGAGAAACCCTGCAAAAGGTGGAAAATGAGAAAATCACACTGCAGGATCCAGAATATGCCGAGAAAATGTGAAAAACGTGAAAATTAATAATTCACACTAACGGACCCAGAATATGGCGAGAAACACTTAATAAAAAAGTAGGAAATTAAAAACTCACAGTGAAGGAGCCCAAACATGACCAGAAAACCTGAAAAAGGTGGAAAATGAGAAAATCACACTGTAGGATCCAGAATATGCCGAGAAAATGTGAAAAACGTGAAAATTAATAATTCACACTAACGGACCCAGAATATGGCGAGAAACACTTAATAAAAAAGTAGGAAATTAAAAACTCACAGTGAAGGAGCCCAAACATGACCAGAAAACCTGAAAAAGGTGGAAAATGAGAAAATCACACTGCAGGATCCAGAATATGCCGAGAAAATGTGAAAAACGTGAAAATTAATAATTCACACTAACGGACCCAGAATATGGCGAGAAACACTTAATAAAAAAGTAGGAAATTAAAAACTCACAGTGAAGGAGCCCAAACATGACCAGAAAAACCTGAAAAAGGTGGAAAATGAGAAAATCACACTGTAGGATCCAGAATATGGCAAGAAATCCTGAAAAAAGTAGAAAAATAAAAACTCACACTGAAGGACCCCAAATATGGCAAGAAAACCCGAAAAAGGTGGAAAATGAGAAAATCACACAGTAGGACCCAGAATTACAAAAAAACTTGAAAAAAGTGGAAAATGAGAAAATCACACTGCAGGACCAAGAATATTTAGAGAAATCCTGAAAAACGTGAAAATTAAAAATTCACACTCCAGGACCTAGAATATGCCGAGAAACCCTGAAAAACGTGAAAATTAAAAATTCACATTATCGGACCCAGAATATCGTTAGAAACCTTGAAAAACGTGAAAATTAAAAATTCAACTGAAGGACCCGGAATATGGCGAGAAACCCTGAAAAAAGTAGAAAACTAAAAATTCACACTGAAGTACCCGGAATATGGCGAGAAAACCTGAAAAGGTGGAAAATGAGAATAATCACAGTGTAGGACCCAGAATTGCACAAAAAAAAAAAACTTGAAAAACATCGTAAATGAGAAAATCACTCTGTAGGACCCAGAATATGGCAAGAAACCCTGAGAAACGTGGAAAATTAATAATACACTCTGTAGTACCCAGAATATGGCAAGAAACCCTCAAAAAAGTAGAAAATTAAAAACTCACACTGAAGAACCCCAAATATGGCAAGAAAACCTGAAAAATGTGGAAAATGAGAATAATCACAGATTAGGACCCAGAATTGCGAAAATACTTGAAACGTCGTAAATGAGAAAATCACATTTTAGGACCCAGAATATGGCGAGAAACCCTGAGAAACGTAGAAAATTAAAAATACACTCTGTAGCACCGAGAATATGGCAAGAAACCCTCAACAAAGTAGAAAATTAAAAACTCACAATGAAGGATCCCGAATATGGCGAGAAAACCTGAAAGAGGTGGAAAATGAGAATAATCACACTGTAGGACCCAGAATAGCGAAAAAAACATGAAAATCATGGAAAATGAGAAAATCACACTGTAGGACCCAGAATATGGCGAGAAACCCTGAGAAACGTGGAAAATTAAAAATACACTCTGTAGCACCCAGAATATGGCAAGAAACGCTCAAAAAAGTAGAAAATTAAAAACTCACACTGAAGGACCCTGAATATGGCGAGAAAACATGAAAAAGGTAGAAAATGAGAATATTCACACTTTATTACCCAGAATTACAAAAACATGAAAAACATCGAAAATGAGAAAATCACACTGTAGTACCCAGAATATGCCCAGAAACCATGAAAAACGTGGAAAATTAAAAATACACGCTCTAGGACCCAGAATATGGCGAGAAACTTTGAAAAAGAAAATTAAAAATTCACACTGAGGTATCACGAATATGGCGAGAAAACCTGAAAAAGGTGGAAAATGAGAATAATCACACTGTAGGACCCAGAATTGCGAAAAAACTTGAAAAACGTCGAAAATGAGAAAATCACACTGTAGGACCCAGAATATGGCAAGAAAACCTGAAAAAGGTGGAAATTGAGTAAATCACACTTTAAGACCCAGAATTTCGAAAAAACTTGAAAAATGTAGAAAATGAGGAAATCACACTATAGGACCCACAATATGACGAAAAAAACCTGAAAAACGTGGAAAATTAAAAATACACGCTGTAGGACACAGAATATGTCGAGAAACCC
>NW_028227285.1:1409415-1530184 GCF_978045245.1 Mus caroli | reverse complement strand
CATATTCTGGGTCCTGCAGTGTGATTTTCTCATTTTTCACATTTTCAGGTTTTCTAGCCATATTTGGGGTCCTTCAGTGTGAGTTTGTAATTTTCTAATTTTTTCAGAGTTTCTCACCATATTGTGGGTCCTACAGCATGTATTTTTAATTTTCCATGTTTTCAGGGTTTCTAGGCATATTCTGGGTCCTACAATGTGATTTATTCATTTTCGATGTTTTTCAAGTTCTTTTGCAATTCTGGGTCCTTCAGTGTGAATTTTTAATTTTCTACTTTTTTCAGGTGGTCTCTCCATATTTGGGGTCCTTCAGTGTAAGTGTATAATTTTCTAATTTTTCAGGATTTCTCAAAATATTCTGTGTCCTAGATCGTGTATTTTTAATTTTCCACGTTTTTCAAGTTTTTTTGTCATATTTTGGGTCCTGCAGTGTGATTTTCTCATTTTCCACGTTTTTCAAGTTTTTTCGTAATTCTGGGGCCTACAGTGTGATTTTCTCATTTTTCAACTTTTCAGGTTTTCTCGCCATATTTGGGGTCCTTCCGTGTGATTTTTTACTTTTCTAATTTTTCAGTGTTTCTCGACATATTCTGGGTCCTACAGCGTATATTTTTAATTTTCCACGTTTTCAGGGTTTCTCGGCATATTCTGGGTCCTACAGTGTGATTTTCTCATTTTCGACGTTTTTCAATTTTTTTTTCCAAATCTGGGTTCTGTAGTGTGATTATTCTCATTTCCTTTTTTTTTTTTGGATTTCTCGCCATATTCTCGGTCCTATAGTGTGAGTTTTGAATTTTCCTTGTTTTTCAGGTTTTCTTGCCATATGAGGGGTCCTTCAGTGTGAATTTTTAATTTTCCACTTTTTTCATGATTCTTCCCATATTCTGTTTCCGATAGTGTGAATTTTTAATTTTCACGTTTTTCAGGGTTTATTGGCATATTCTCGGTCCAGCAGTGTGATTTTCTTATTTTCCTCGATTTTCAAGTTTTTTCGCAATTTTTGGGGTACTTCACTGTGAGTTTTTAATTTTCTACTTTTTTCAGGGTTTCTCGCCATATTCTGGGTCCTACACAGTGTATTTTTAATTTACCACGTTTACAGGGTTTCTCGGCACATTATGGGTCCTACAGTGTGATTTTCTCATTTGACGCTTTTCAAGTTTTTTCGCAATTCTGGGTCCTACAGTTTGATTATTCTCATTTTCCAACTTTTTCAGTTTTTCTGGCCATATTCGGGGTCCTTCAGTGTGAATTTTTAATTTTCTACTTTTTTCAGGTTTTTTCGCCATATTCTGGGTCCCTCAGTGTGAGTTTTTAATTTTCCTCGTTTTTCAGGTTATCTCTACATATTCTGGGTCCTTCAGTGTGAATTTTTAATTTTCCACTTTTTTTAGGTTTTTTTCGTCATATTCTGGGACCTACACTGTGATTTTCTCATTTCCACGTTTTTCAGGTTTTCTTGCCATATTCCAGGTCCTTCAGTGTGAATTTTTAATTTTCAAGTTTTTCAGTATTTCTTTCCATATTTTGCGTAGTACAGTGTGAATTTCTAATTTTCCACTTTTTTCATGGTTTCTCGCCATATTCTTTGGCTGACAGTGTGAATCATTAATTTTCACGTTATTCAGGGTTTCTCGGCATATTCTGTGTCCTACAGCGTGTATTTTTAATTTTCCACGTTTTTCAGGGTTTTTTGTCATATTCTGGGTCCTACAGTGTGATTTTTCTCATTTACGACATTTTTCAGGTTTTTTCCCAATTCTGGGTCCTACAGAGTGATTTTCTCATTTTCCACCTTTTTCAGGATTTCTCGCCATATTAGGGGTCCTTCAGTGTGAGTTTGTAATTTTCTACTTTTTTTAGGGTTTCTAGCCATATTCTGGGTCCTACAGCGTGTATTTTTAATTTTCCACATTTTTTCAGTATTTCTCGACATATTCTGTGTCCGACAGTGTGAATTTTTAATTTTCACGTTTTTCAGGGTTTCTCTGCATATTCTGGGTCCTGCCGTGTGATTTTCTCATTTTCCACCTATTTCAGTTTTTCTGGCCATATTCGGTGTCCTTCAGTGTGAATTTTTAATTTTCTACTTTTTTCAGGTTTTTTCGTCATATTCTGGGACCTACAGTGTGATTTTCTCATTTCCACGTTTTTCAGGTTTTCTTGCCATATTCCAGGTCCTTCAGTGTGAATTTTTAATTTTCACGTTTTTCAGTATTTCTTTCCATATTTTGCGTAATACAGTGTGAATTTTTAATTTTCCACTTTTTTCATGGTTTCTCGCCATATTCTTTGTCCAACATTGTGAATCGTTAATTTTCACGTTATTCAGGGTTTCTTGGCATATTCTCTGTCCTACAGCGTGTATTTTTAATTTTCCACGTTTTTCAGGTTTTTTTTTTGTCATTTTCTGGGTCCTACAGTGTGATTTTTCTCATTTACGACATTTTTCAGTTTTTTTCCCAATTCTAGGTCCTACAGAGTGATTTTCTCATTTTCCACCTTTTTCAGGATTTCTCGACATATTAGGGGTCTTCAGTGTGAGTTTGTAATTTTCTACTTTTTTCAGGGTTTCTAGCCATATTCTGGGTCCTACAGTGTGTATTTTTAATTTTCCACATTTTTCAGGGTTTCTCAGCATATTCTGGGTCCTACAGTGTGATTTTCTCATTTTCGACGTTTTTCAATTTTTTTTTTCCAAATCTCGGTCCTACAGTGTGATTATTCTCATTTTCCACCTTTTTCAGGTTTTCTCGCCATATTCTGGGTTCTACAGTGTGAGTTTTGAGTTTTCCTCCTTTTTCAGGTTTTCTTGCCATATTCTGGGTCCTACATAGTGAGTTTTGAATTTTCCTCGTTTTTCAGGTTTTATTGCCATGTTCTGGTTCCTTCAGTGTGAATTTTTAATTTTCTACATTTTTCAGGTTCTCTTGCCATATTTGGGTTTCTTCAGTGTGAGTTTTTAATTTTCTAATTTTTCAGGGTTTCTCGACATATTCTGTCCTACAGCGTGAGTTTTGAGTTTTCCTCGTTTTTCAGGTTTTCTCGCCATATGCCGGGCACTTTAGAGTTAATTTTTAATTTTCCACGTTTTTCAGGTTTTTCAGTCATATTCTGGGTCCTACAGTGTGATTTTTCTCTTATCAATGTTTTTTAGGTTTTCTTGACATATTCCAGGAACTTCAGTGTGAATTTTAAATTTTCCACGTTTTTCAGTATTTCTCGCCATATTCTGTGTCCAACAGTGTGAATTTTTAATTTTCATGTTTTTCAGGGTTTCTCGGCATATTCTGGGTCCTGCAGTGTGATTTTCTCATTTTTCACATTTTCAGGTTTTCTAGCCATATTTGGGGTCCTTCAGTGTGAGTTTGTAATTTTCTAATTTTTTCAGAGTTTCTCGCCATATTGTGGGTCCTACAGCATGTATTTTTAATTTTCCATGTTTTCAGGGTTTCTAGGCATATTCTGGGTCCTACAGTGTGATTTATTCATTTTCGATGTTTTTCAAGTTCTTTCGCAATTCTGGGTCCTTCAATGTGAATTTTTAATTTTCTACTTTTTTCAGGTGGTCTCTCCATATTTGGGGTCCTTCAGTGTAAGTGTATAATTTTCTAATTTTTCAGGATTTCTCAAAATATTCTGTGTCCTAGATCGTGTATTTTTAATTTTCCACGTTTTTCAAGTTTTTTTGTCATATTTTGGGTCCTGCAGTGTGATTTTCTCATTTTCCACGTTTTTCAAGTTTTTTCGTAATTCTGGGGCCTACAGTGTGATTTTCTCATTTTTCAACTTTTCAGGTTTTCTCGCCATATTTGGGGTCCTTCCGTGTGATTTTTTACTTTTCTAATTTTTCAGTGTTTCTCGACATATTCTGGGTCCTACAGCGTATATTTTTAATTTTCCACGTTTTCAGGGTTTCTCGGCATATTCTGGGTCCTACAGTGTGATTTTCTCATTTTCGACGTTTTTCAATTTTTTTTTCCAAATCTGGGTTCTGTAGTGTGATTATTCTCATTTCCTTTTTTTTTTTGGATTTCTCGCCATATTCTCGGTCCTATAGTGTGAGTTTTGAATTTTCCTTGTTTTTCAGGTTTTCTTGCCATATGAGGGGTCCTTCAGTGTGAATTTTTAATTTTCCACTTTTTTCATGATTCTTCCCATATTCTGTTTCCGATAGTGTGAATTTTTAATTTTCACGTTTTTCAGGGTTTATTGGCATATTCTCGGTCCAGCAGTGTGATTTTCTTATTTTCCACGATTTTCAAGTTTTTTCGCAATTCTTGGGGTACTTCACTGTGAGTTTTTAATTTTCTACTTTTTTCAGGGTTTCTCGCCATATTCTGGGTCCTACACAGTGTATTTTTAATTTACCACGTTTACAGGGTTTCTAGGCACATTATGGGTCCTACAGTGTGATTTTCTCATTTGACGCTTTTCAAGTTTTTTCGCAATTCTGGGTCCTACAGTTTGATTATTCTCATTTTCCAACTTTTTCAGTTTTTCTGGCCATATTCGGGGTCCTTCAGTGTGAATTTTTAATTTTCTACTTTTTTCAGGTTTTTTCGCCATATTCTGGGTCCCTCAGTGTGAGTTTTTAATTTTCCTCGTTTTTCAGGTTATCTCTACATATTCTGGGTCCTTCAGTGTGAATTTTTAATTTTCCACTTTTTTTAGGTTTTTTTCGTCATATTCTGGGACCTACACTGTGATTTTCTCATTTCCACGTTTTTCAGGTTTTCTTGCCATATTCCAGGTCCTTCAGTGTGAATTTTTAATTTTCAAGTTTTTCAGTTTTTCTTTCCATATTTTGCGTAATACAGTGTGAATTTTTAATTTTCCACTTTTTTCATGGTTTCTCGCCATATTCTTTGGCCGACAGTGTGAATCGTTAATTTTCACGTTATTCAGGGTTTCTCGGCATATTCTGTGTCCTACAGCGTGTATTTTTAATTTTCCACGTTTTTCAGGGTTTTTTTTTGTCATATTCTGGGTCCTACAGTGTGATTTTTCTCATTTACGACATTTTTCAGGTTTTTTCCCAATTCTGGGTCCTACAGAGTGATTTTCTCATTTTCCAACTTTTTCAGGATTTCTCGCCATATTAGGGGTCCTTCAGTGTGAGTTTGTAATTTTCTACTTTTTTTAGGGTTTCTAGCCATATTCTGGGTCCTACAGCGTGTATTTTTAATTTTCCACATTTTTTCAGTATTTCTCGACATATTCTGTGTCCGACAGTGTGAATTTTTAATTTTCACGTTTTTCAGGGTTTCTCTGCATATTCTGGGTCCTGCCATGTGATTTTCTCATTTTCCACCTATTTCAGGTTTTCTCGCCATATTTGGGGTCCTTCAGTATGATTTTTTACTTCTCTAATTTTTCAGGGTTTCTCTCCATATTCTGGGTCCTATAGCATGTATTTTTAATTTTCCACATTTTTCAGGTTTTCTAGCCATATTTGGGGTCCTTCAGTGTGAGTTTGTAATTTTCTACATTTTTCAGGGTTTCTCGCCATATTCTGAGTCATAGAGCGTGTATTTTTAATTTTCCATGTTTTCAGGGTTTCTAGGCATATTCTGGGTCCTACAGTGTGATTTTCTCATTTTCGATGTTTTTCAAGTTCTTTCGCAATTCTGGGTCCTTCAGTGTGAATTTTTAATTTTCTACTTTTTTCAGGTTCTCTCTCCATATTTGGGGTCCTTCAGTGTAAGTTTATAATTTTCTAAATTTTCAGGATTTCTCAACATATTCTGTGTCCTAGAGCTTGTATTTTTAATTTTCCACGTTTTTCAAGTTTTTTCGTCATATTCTGGGTCCTGCAGTGTGATTTTCTCATTTTCCACGTTTTTCAAGTTTTTTTCATAATTCTGGGTGTGATTTTCTCATTTTTAAACTTTTTCAGGTTTTCTCGCCATATTTGGGGTCCTTCCGTGTGATTTTTTACTTTTCTAATTTTTCAGTGTTTCTCGACATATTCTGGGTCCTACAGCGTATATTTTTAATTTTCCACGTTTTCAGGGTTTCTCGGCATATTCTGGGTCCTACAGTGTGATTTTCTCATTTTCGACGTTTTTCAATTTTTTTTTCCCAAATCTGGGTTCTGTAATGTGATTATTCTCATTTTCCATCTTTTTCAGGATTTCTCGCCATATTCTGGGTCCTATAGTGTGAGTTTTGAATTTTCCTTGTTTTTCAGGTTTTCTCGCCATATGAGGGGTCCTTCAGTGTGATTTTTTAATTTTCCACGTTTTCAATATTTCTCGCCATATACTGGGTAATACAGTGTGAATTTTTAATTTTCCACTTTTTTCATGATTCTTGCCATATTCTGTGTCCGACAGTGTGAATTTTTAATTTTCACGTTTTTCAGGGTTTATTGGCATATTCTGGGTCCAGCAGTGTGATTTTCTCATTTTCCACGTTTTTCAAATTTTTTTCGCAATTCTTGGGGTACTTCACTGTGAGTTTTCAATTTTCTACTTTTTTTCAGGGTTTCTCGCCATATTCTGGGTCCTACACCGTGTAATTTTAATTTACCACGTTTTGAGGGTTTCTCGGCACATTATGGGTCCTACAGTGTGATTTTCTCATTTTCGACGCTTTTCAAGTTTTTTCGCAATTCTGGGTCCTACAGTGTGATTATTGTCATTTTCCACCTTTTTCAGTTTTTCTGGCCATATTCCAGGTCCTTCAGTTTGAATTTTTAATTTTCACGTTTTTCAGTATTTCTTTCCATATTTTGCCTAATACAGTGTGAATTTTTAATTTTCCACTTTTTTCATGGTTTCTCGCCATATTCTTTGTCCGACAATGTGAATGGTTAATTTTCACGTTATTCAGGGTTTCTCGGCATATTCTTTGTCCTACAGCGTGTATTTTTAATTTTCCACGTTTTTCAGGGTTTTTCGTCATATTCTGGGTCCTACAGTGTGATTTTTCTCATTTACGACTTTTTCAGGTTTTTTCCCAATTCTGGGTCCTACAGAGTGATTTTCTCATTTTCCACCTTTTTCAGGATTTCTTGCCATATTAGGGGTCCTTCAGTGTGAGTTTGTAATTTTCTACTTTCTTCAGGGTTTCTAGCCATATTCTGGGTCCTACAGCGTGTATTTTTAATTTTCCACGTTTTTCAGTATTTCTCGCCATATTCTGTGTCTGACAGTGTGAATTTTTAATTTTCACGTTTTTCAGGGTTTCTCTGCATATTCTGGGTCCTGCCGTGTGATTTTCTCATTTTCCACGTTTTCAAGTTTTTGCGTAATTCTGGGTCCTACAGTGTGATTTTCTCATTTTCCACCTATTTCAGGTTTTCTCGCCATAGTTGGGGTCCTTCAGTATGATTTTTTACTTTTCTAATTTTTCAGGGTTTCTCTCCATATTCTGGGTCCTACAGCGTGTATTTTTAATTTGCCACGTTTTTCAGGGTTTCTCAGCATATTCTGGGTCCTACAGTGTGATTTTCTCATTTTCGACGTTTTTCAATTTTTTTTTTCCAAATCTCGGTCCTACAGTGTGATTATTCTCATTTTCCACCTTTTTCAGGTTTTCTCGCCATATTCTGGGTTCTACAGTGTGAGTTTTGAGTTTTCCTCCTTTTTCAGGTTTTCTTGCCATATTCTGGGTCCTACATAGTGAGTTTTGAATTTTCCTCGTTTTTCAGGTTTTATTGCCATGTTCTGGGTCCTTCAGTGTGAATTTTTAATTTTCTACATTTTTCAGGTTCTCTCGCCATATTTGGGTTTCTTCAGTGTGAGTTTTTAATTTTCTAATTTTTCAGGGTTTCTCGACATATTCTGTGTCCTACAGCGTGAGTTTTGAGTTTTCCTCGTTTTTCAGGTTTTCTCGACATATGCCTGACTCTTTAGTGTTAATTTTTAATTTTCCACGATTTTCAGGTTTTTCCGTCATATTCTGGGTCCTACAGTGTGATTTTTCTCATTTCCACGTTTTTCAGCTTTTGTTGACATATTCCAGGACCTTCAGTGTGAATTTTAAATTTTCCACTTTTTTCAGTATTTCTTGCCATATTCTGTGTCCAACAGTGTGAATTTTTAATTTTCACGTTTTTCAGGGTTTATCGGCATTTCTGGGTCCTGTAGTGTGATTTTCTCATTTTCCACGTTTTTCAAGTTTTTTCGTAATTCTGGGTCCTACAGTGTGATTTTCTCATTTTCATCCTTTTTCAGGTTTTCTCGCCATAATTGGGGTCCTTCAGTGTGATTTTTTACTTTTCTGATATTTCAGGGTTTCTCGCCATATTCTGGGTCCTACAGCGTGTATTTTTAATTTTCCACGTTTTTCAGGGTATCTCGGCATATTCTGGGTCCTAGAGTGTTATATTCACATTTTCGACGTTTTTCAATTTTTTTTTTTCAAATCTGGGTCCTACAGTGTGATTATTCTCATTTTCCACCATTTTCAGGTTTTTCCATCATATTCAGGTTCCTACAGTGTGATTTTCTAATTTCCACGTTTTTCAGGTTTTCTTGACATATTCCAGGTCCTTCAGTGTGAATTTTTAATTTTCCACGTTTTTCATTATTTCTCGCCATATTCTTTGTCCGACAGTGTGAATTTTTAATTTTCACGTTTTTCAGAGTTTCTCTGCATATTCTGGGTTCTGCAGTGGGATTTTCTCATCTTCCAACTTTTTCAGGTTTTCTAGCCATATTTGGTGTCCTTCAGTGTGAATTTGTAATTTTCTAGTTTTTTCAGGGTTTCTCTCCGTATTCTGCATCCTACAGCATGTATTTTTAATTTTCCACGTTTTCAGGGTTTCTTGGCATATTCTGGGTCCTACAGTGTGATTTTCTCATTTTCCACTTTTTTCAAGTTTTTTTGCAATTCTGGGTCCTTCAGTGTGAATTTTTAATTTTCTACTATTTTCAGGTTCTCTCGCCATATTTTTGGTCCTTCAGTGTGAGGTTTTTATTTTCTTATTTTTCAGGGTTTCTCGACATATTCTGTGTCCTACATCGTGTATTTTTAATTTTCCACGCTTTTCAAGTTTTTACTTCATATTCTGGGTCCTACATTGTGATTTTCTATTTTTCCACCTATTTCAGGTTTTCTCGCCATATTCTGGTTCCTACAGTGTGAGTTTTGAATTTTTCTCATTTTTCAGGTTTCCTAGCCATATTCCGGGTCCTTCAGTGTGAATATTTTAATTTTCCACGTTTTTCAGTATTTCTCGCCATATTCTGGGTAATACAGTGTGAATTTTTAATTTTTACATTTTTCAGGGTTTCTGGCATATTCTGGGTCTTGCAGTGTGATTTTCTCATTTTCCACTTTTTTCGAGTTTTTTCGTAATTCTGCGTCCTACAGTGTGATTTTCTCATTTTACAACTTTTTAAGGTTTTCTCGCCATATTTAGGGTCCTTCAGTGTGATTTTTTACTTTTCTAATTTTTCAGTGTTTCTCTACATATTCTGTGTCCTTCAACGTGTATTTTTAATTTTCCTCGTTTTTCAGGGTTTCTAGGCATACTCTGGGTCCTACAGTGTGATTTTCTCATTTTCGACGTTTTTCACTTTTTTTTTTCCAAATCTGAGTCCTACATTGTGATAATTCTCACTTTCCACCTTTTTCAGGTGTTCTCGCCTATATTCTGGATCCTACAGTGTGTTTTTGAATTTTCCTCATTTTTCAGTTTTTCTCGCCATATGCTGGGTACTTCAGTGTGAATTTTTAATTTTCCACGTTTTTCAGGTTTTTCCGTCATATTCTGGTTCCTACAGTGTGATTTTCTCATTTCCACGTTTTTCAGGTTTTCTTCATATATTCCAGGTCCTTCAGTGTGAATTTTTAATTTTCCACGTTTTTTAGGTTTTTCCATCATATTCTGGGTCCTACAGTGTGATTTTCTCATTTCCACGTTTTTCAGGTTTTCTTCACATATTCCAGGTCCTTCAGTGTGAATTTTTAATTTTCCACGTTTTTCAGGTTTTTCCGTCATATTCTGGGTCCTACAGCGTGAATTTTTAATTTTCTACTTTTTTCAGGTTTTCTTGCCCTATTCTGCGTCCTTCAGTGTGAATTTTTAATTTTCCTCTTTTTTTCAGGTTTTATTGCAATATTCCGGGTCCTTTAGTGTGAATTTTTAATTTTCTACTTTTTTTATGTTCTCTCGCCATATTTAGGGTCCTTCAGTGTGAGTTTTTAATTTTCTAATTTTTCAGGGTTTCTCGACATATTCTGTGTCCTACAGCGTGTATTTTTAATTTTCCACGTTTTTCAGGTTTTTTTGGTCATATTGTGGGTCCTACAGTGTGATTTCCTCATTTTCTACATTTTTCAAGTTTTTTCGAAATTCTAGGTCCTAAAGTGTGATTTTCTCAATTTCCACCTTTTTTAGGGTTTCTCGGCATATTCTGGGTCCTACAGTGTGATTTTCTCATTTTCGATGTTTTTCACTTTTTTTTTTCCAAATCTGGGTCCTATATTGTGATAATTCTCACTTTCCACCTTTTTCAGGTTTTCTCGCCTTTACTCTGGATCCTACAGTTTGTTTTTGAATTTTCCTCGTTTTTCAGTTTTTCTCGCCATATGCCGGGTACTTCAGTGTGAATTTTTAATTTTCCACGTTTTTCAGGTTTTTCCGTCATATTCTGGATCCTACAGTGTGATTTTCTCATTTCCACGTTTTTCAGGTTTTCTTCACATATTCCAGGTCCTTCAGTGTGAATTTTTAATTTTCCACGTTTTTCAGGTTTTTCCATCATATTCTGAGTCCTACAGTGTGATTTTCTCATTTCCACGGTTTTCAGGTTTTCTTCACATATTCCAGGTCCTTCAGTGTGAATTTTTAATTTTCCACGTTTTTCAGGTTTTTCCGTCATATTCTGGGTCCTACAGTGTGATGTTCTCATTTCCACGGTTTTCAGGTTTTCTTCACATATTCCAGGTCCTTCAGTGTGAATTTTTAATTTTCACGTTTTTCAGCATTTCTCGGCATATTTTGGGTCCTACAGTGTGAATTTTTAATTTTCTACTTTTTTCAGGTTTTCTTGCCATATTCTGGGTCCTTCAGTGTGAATTTTTAATTTTCCTCTTTTTTCAGGTTTTATTGCCATATTCCGGGTCCTTTAGTGTGAATTTTAAATTTTCTACATTTTTTAGGTTCTCTCGCCATATTTAGGGTCCTTCAGTGTGAGTTTTTAATTTTCTAATTTTTCAGGGTTTCTCGACATATTCTGTGTCCTACAGCGTGTATTTTTAATTTTCCACGTTTTTCAGGTTTTTTTCGTCATATTGTGGGTCCTATAGTGTGATTTCCTCATTTTCTACATTTTTCAAGTTTTTTCGAAATTCTGGGTCTTAAAGTGTGATTTACTCAATTTCCACCTTTTTCAGGTTTTCTTGCCATATTCTGGGTCCTACAGTGTGATTTTCTCATTTTCGACGTTTTTCAAGTTTTTTCGCAATTCTGGGTCCTACAGTGTGATTATTCTCATTTTCCACCTTTTTCAGGTTTTCTCGCCATATTCGTGATACCTCAGTGTGAATTTTTAATTTTCTTTTTCAAAGTTTCTCGCCATATTCTGGGTCCTAGAGCGTGTATTTTTAATTTTCCACGTTTTTCATGGTTTCTGGGCATATTCTGGGTACTACAGTGTGATTTTCTCATTTTCGATGTTTTTCATGTTTTTGTAATTCTGGGTAATAAAGTGTGAATATTCTCATTTTCTACCTTTTTCATGTTTTCTCGCCATATTCAGGGTCCTTCAGTGTGAGTTTTTAATTTTCTACTTTTTTGAGCGTTTCTTGCCATATTCTGGGTGCTACAGAGTGTATTTTTAATTTTCCACGTTTCTCAGGGTTTCTCGCCATATTCTGGGTCCTACAGTGTGATTTTCTCATTTTCCATGATTTTCATGTTTTTTTCGCTATTCTGGGTCCTACAGTGTGATTATTCTCATTTTCCACCTCTTTCAGGTTTTCTCGCCATATTCGGGGTCCTTCATTGTGAGTTTTTAATTTTCTACTTTGTTGAGGGTTTCTTGCCATATTCTCGGTGCTACAGAGTGTATTTTTAATTTTCTACGTTTCTCAGGGTTTCTCGCCATATTCTGGGTCCTAAAATGTGATTTTCTCATTTACGACGTTTCAAGTATTTTCGCAATTCTGGGTCCTAATCTGTGATTATTCTCATTTTCCACATTTTTCAGGTTTTCTTGCCATATTTGGGGTTCTTCAGTGTGAGTTTTTAATTTTCTACTTTTTTGAGGGTTTCTTGCCATATTCTGGGTACTACAGAGTGTATTATTAATTTTCCACGTTTCTCAGGGTTTCTTGCCATATTCTGGGTCCTACAGTGTGATTTTCTCATTTACGATGTTTTTCAAGTTTTTTTTTTTGTGCAATTCTGGGTCCTACACTGTGATTATTCTCATTTTCCACCTTTTCAGGTTTTCTCGCCATATTCCGGGTACTTCAGTGTGAATTTTTAGTTTTCTACTTTTTTCAGGGTTTCTCGCCATATTCCGGGTCCTTCAGTTGAATTTTTAATTTTCACGTTTTTCAGGGTTTCTAACGATATTCTGGGTCCGATAATGTGAATTTTTAATTTTCACGTTTTTCAGGGTTTCTCGGCATATTCTAGGTCCTGGAGTGTGAATTTTTAATTTTCACGTTTTTCAGGATTTCTCTAAATATTCTTGGTCCTGCAGTGTGATTTTCTCATTTTCCACTTTTTTCAAGTTTTTTTGTAATTCTGGGTCCTACTGTGTGATTTTCTCATTTTCCACCTTTTTCGGGTTTTCTTGCCATATTTGGGGTCCTTCAGTGTGAGTTTTTATTTTTCTACTTTTTTCAGGATTTCTTGCCATATTCTGGATCCTACAGTGTGATTTTCTCATTTTCCACCTTTTTCAGTTTTTTCTGGTCATGTTTGGGCTCCTTCACTGTGAGTTTTTAATTTCCTACTTTTTTATTAAGTGTTTCTCGCCATATTCTGGGTCCGTTAGTGTGAATTATTAATTTTCACGTTTTTCACATTTTCTCGGCATATTCTGGATCCTGCAGTGTGATTTTCTCATTTTCCACCTTTTTCAGGTTTTCTGGTCATGTTTGGGCTCCTTCACTGTGAGTTTTTAATTTCCTACTTTTTTATTAAGTGTTTCTCGCCATATTCTGGGTCCGTTAGTGTGAATTATTAATTTTCACGTTTTTCACATTTTCTCGGCATATTCTGGATCCTACAGTGTGATTTTCTCATTTTCCACCTTTTTCAGGTTTTCTGGTCATGTTTGGGCTCCTTCACTGTGAGTTTTTAATTTCCTACTTTTTTATTAAGTGTTTCTCGCCATATTCTGGGTCCGTTAGTGTGAATTATTAATTTTCACGTTTTTCACATTTTCTCGGCATATTCTGGATCCTGCAGTGTGATTTTCTCATTTTCCACCTTTTGCAGGGTTTCTCGCCATATTTGGGGTCCTACAGTGTGAGTTTGTTATTTTCAACTTTTTTCAGGGTTACACGCCATATTCTGGGTCCTACAGCATGTATTTTTAATTTTCCACGTTTTCAGGGTTTCTAGGCATAAGCTGGGTCCTACAGATTGATTATTCTCATTTTCCACCCTTTTCAGGTTTTCTTGCAATATTCGGGGTCCTTCAGTGTGAATTTTTAATTTTCTACTTTTTTCAGGTTTTCTCGCCATATGCTGGGTCCTACTGTGTGATTTTTCTCATTTCCATATTTTTCAGGGTCACTTGCCGTATTCCAGGTCCTTCAGTGTGAATTTTTTTCCACGGTTTTCAGTATTTCTCGCCATATCTGGGTAATAAATTGTGAATTTTTAATTGTCCACTTTTTTCATGGTTTCTCACCATATTCTGTGTCCGACTGTGTGAATTTTTAATTTTCAGGTTTTTCATGGTTGTTCGGCATATTCTGGTTTCTGCAGTGTGATTTTCTCATTTTCCACATTTTTCAAGTTTTTTCATATTTCTGGGTCCTACAGTGTGATTTTCTCTTTTTTCACCTTTTTCATGTTTTCTTGCCATATTTGGGGTCCTTCAGTGTGAGTTTTTACATTTCTAATTTTTCAGGGTTTCTCGACATATTATGGGTCCTACAGCGTGTATTTTTAATTTTCCACGTTTTTCAGTGTTTCTCAGCATATTCTGGGTCCTACAGTGTGATTTTCTCAATTTTGAAATTTTTCAAGTTTTTTCACATATCTTGGTCCTACAGTGTGATTATTCTCATTTTCCAACTTTTTCAGGTTTTCTAGCCATATTCTGGGTCCTACAGTGTGAATTTTGAATTTTCCTCCTTTTTCAGGTTTTCTCGCCATATTCTGGGTCCTTCACTGTGAATTTTTAATTTTCCACTTCTTTCAAGTTTTTTGTAATATTATGGGTCCTACAGTGTGATTTTCTCATTTTCCACCTTTTTCAGGTTTTCTCGCCATATTCGGGGTCCTTCAATGTGAGTTTTTAATTTTCTACTTTTTTCAGGGTTTCTCGCCATATTCTGGGTCCTACAGAGTGTATTTTTAATTTTCCACGTTTTTCAAGGTTTCTCGGCATATTCTGGCTCCGACAGTGTGATTTTCCCATTTCCTCGTTTTTCAGGTTTTCTTGCCATATTCCAGGTCCTTCAGTCTGAATTTTTAATTTTCCACGTTTTTCAGTATTTCTCGCCATATTCTGGGCACGTTTTTCAAGTTTTATCGCTATTCTGTGTCCTACAGTGTGATTATACTCATTTTCCACCTTTTTCAGGTTTTTTGCCATATTCGGTGTCTTTCAGTGTGAGTTTTTAATTTTCTACTTTTTACTGTGTTTCTTGCAATATTCTGGCTCCAAAAAGCATATTTTTATTTTTTCTCGTTTTTCAGGGTTTCTTGGCATATTCTGGGTCCTACAATGTGATTTTCTCATTTTCCACTTTTTTTAAGTTTTTTCGCATTTCTATGTCCTACAGGTTGATTTTCTCATTTTCCACATTTTTCAGGTTTTCTCGCCATATTCTGGGTCCTTCAGTGTGAGTTTTTAATTTTCTACTTCTTTCAGGGTTTATTGCCATATTCTGAATCCTACAGCGTGTATTTTTAATTTTCCACGTTTTCAGGGTTTCTGGCATATTCTGGCTCCTACTGTGCGATTTTCCAATTTTTGACTTTTTTCAAGTTTTTTTCCCCAATTCTCCGTCCTACAGTGTGATTTTCTCATTTTCCACCTTTTTTCAGGTTTTCTCAGCATATTCTGGGTCCTGCAGTGTGAATTTTTAATTTTCCACGTTTTTCAAGGTTTTTTTCCATATTCTGGTCCTATAGTGTGAATTTTTATTTTTCAATATTTTTCAGTGTTTATCATCATATTCTGGGTCCTACAGTGTGAATTTCTCATTTTCCACCTTTTTCAGGGTTTCTTGCCATATTCTAGGTTTTTCAGTGGGAGTTTTTAATTTTCCATGTTTTTAAGTTTTTTTTTTCATCATATTCTCAGTCCCACAGTGTGATTTTTTCATTTTCAAACTTTTTCAGGTTTTCTCGGCATATTCTGGTTCCTACAGTGTAAATTTAATTTTCCACATTTTTCAGTGTTTCTCGCCATATTCTGGGTCCCACAGTGTAAATTTTTAATTTTCCACGTTTTTAAGGTTTTTTTTTTGGTAATATTCTTGGTCCGACAGTGTGAATATTTAATGTTTCACTTTTTTCAGCGTTTCTCGGCATATTCTGGGTCCTACAGTGTGATTTTCTCATTTTCCACATTTTTCAAGTTTTTTTCGTAATTCTGGGTCCTACAGTGTGATTTTCTCATTTTCCACCTTTTTCAGCCTTTCTAGCCATTTTTCGGGTCCTTCAGTGTGAGTTTGTAATTTTCTAAGTTTTTCAGGGTTTCTCGCCGTATTCTGGGTCCTAAACGTTGTATTTTTAATTTTTCACGTTTTCAGGATTTCTTGGCATATTCTGGGTCCTACAGTGTGATTTTCTCATTTTCGATATTTTCAAGTTTTTTCGTAATTCTGGGTCCTACAGTGTGATTTTCTCATTTTCCACCTTTTTCATGTTTTCTCGCCATAATTGGGGTTCTTCAGTGTCAGTTTGTAATTTTCTACTTTTTTCAGGGTTTCTTGCCATATTTGGGGTCCTTCAGTGTGAGTTTTTAATTTTCTACTCTTTCAGGGTTTCTTGCCATGTTCTGGGTCCTACAGTGTGTATTTTTCATTTTCGACGTTTTTCAGATTTTCTCACAATATTCTGGGTTCTTCAGTGTGAATTATTAATTTTTCAAGTTTTACAGGTTTTTTCTTCATATTCTGGGTCCTACACTGTGATTTTTCTCATTTCCACGTTTTTCAGGTTTTCTTGCCATATTCCAGGTCCTTCAGTGTTAATTTTTAATTTTCCACGTTTTTCAGGGTTTCTCGGCATATTCTGTGTCCTGCAGTGTGATTTTCTCATTTTTATGGTTTTTCAAGTTTTTTGGCAATTCTGGGTCCTACAGTGTGATTATTCTCATTTTCCACCTTTATCAGGTTTTCTCGACATATTTGGGGTCTTTCAGTGTGAATTTTTAATTTTCTACTTTTTTCAAGGTTTCTCGCCATATTCTGTGTCCTTCAGTATGAGTTTTTAATTTTCCTCGTTTTTCAGGTATTCTCGCCATATTCCGTGTCCTTCACTGTGAATTTTTTATTTTCCAAATTATTCAGGTTTTTTCGTCATATTCTGGGTCTTACAATGTGATTTTCTCATTTTCCTCATTTTTCAGGTTTTTTCGCCATATTTGGGGTCCGTCAGTGTGAATTTTTAATTTTCTACTATTTCATGGTTTCTCGCCGTATTCTGGGTCATTCAGTGTGAATTTTTATTTTTCCACGTTTTTCAGGTTTTTTCGTCATATTCTGGGTCCTACAGTGTGATTTTCTCATTTCCAATTTTTCAGGTTTTCTTGACATATTCCAGGTCCTTCTGTGTGAATTTTTAATTTTCCACATTTTTCAGGTTTTTTCGTCATATTCTGGGTCTTACAGTGTGACTTTCTCATTTTCCAAATTTTTCAGGTTTTCTCGACATATTTGGGGTCCTTCAGTGTGAGTTTTTAATTTTCTACTTTTTCAGGGCTTCTCTCCATATTCTTGGTCCTACAGCTTGTATTTTTAATTTTCCAGGTTTTCAGGGAATCTAGGCATATTCTGGGTCCTGCAGTGTGATTTTCTCATTTTTGAGGTTTTTCAAGTTTTTTCCCAATTCTGGGTCCCTCAATGTGATTATTCTCATTTTCCCCATTTTTCAGGTTTTCTCGCCATATTTGGGGTCCTTCAGTGTGAGTTTTTAAATTTCTACTCTTTCAGGGTTTCTCGCCATATTCTGGGTCCTTCAGTGTGAGTTTTTAATTTTCCTCGTTTTTCAGGTTTTTTCACCATATTCCGGATCCTTCAGTGTGAATTTTTAATTTTCCACCTTTTTCAGATTTTTTCTCATATTCTGGGTCCTACAGTGTGATTTTCTCATTTCCACTTTTTCAGGTTTTCTTGCCATATTCCATGTCCTTCAGTGTGAATTTTTAATTTTCCACGTTTTTTAGTATTTCTCGCCATATTCTGGGTAATGCAGTGTGAATATTTAATTTTCCACTTTTTTCATGGTTTCTCCCTTATTCTGTGTCTGACAGTGTCAATTTTTAATTTTCATGTTTTTCAATGTTTCTCGGCATATTCTGGGTCCTGCAGTATGATTTTATTATTTTGGACGTTTTTCAAGTTTTTTCGTAATTCTGGGTCCTACAGTGTGATTTTCTCATTTTCCAACTTTTTCAGGTTTTCTGGCCATAATTGGGGTTCTTCAGTGTCAGTTTGTAATTTTCTACTTTTTTCAGGGTTTCTTGCCATATTTGGGGTCCTTCAGTGTGAGTTTTTAATTTTCAACTCTTTCAGGGTTTCTTGCCATAAACTGTGTCCTATAGTATGTATTTTTCATTTTCCACGTTTTTCAGGTTTTTTCTTCATATTCTGGGTCCTACACTGTGATTTTCTCATTTCCACGTTTTCAGGTTTTCTTGCCATATTCCAGGTCCTTCAGTGTGGATTTTTAATTTTCCACGTTTTTCAGTATTTCTCCCCATATTATAGGTAATACAGTGTGAATTTTAATTATCCACTTTTTTTCATGGTTTCTCGCCATATTCTGTGTCCAACAGTGTGAGTTTTTAATTTTCACGTTTTTCAGTGTTTCTTGAAATATTCTGGGTCCTGCAGTGTGATTTTCTTATTTTCCACCTTTTTCAGGTTTTCTCCCCATATTTGGGGTCCTTCAGTGTCAGTTTGTATTTTTCTACTTTCTTCAGGGTTTCTCACCATATTCTGGATCCTACAGTGTGATTTTCTCATTTTTCCACCTTTTTCAGGTTTTCTCGCCATGTTTGGGCTCCTTCACTGTGAGATTTTAATTTTCTACTTTTTTAATTAACTTTTTCTCGCCATATTCTGGGTCCGTTAGTGTGAATTTTTAATTTTCACGTTTTTCACATTTTCTCGGCATATTCTGGGTCCTGAAATGTGATTTTCTCATTTTGCACCTTTTTCAGGGTTTCCTGCCATATTTGGGGTCCTACAGTGTGAGTTTGTAATTTTGAACTTTTTTCAGGGTTTCTCGCCATATTCTGGGTCCTACAGCATGTATTTTTAATTTTCCACGTTTTCAGGGTTTCTGGGCAAAATCTGGGTCCTACAGTGTGATTATTCTCATTTTCCACCTTTTTCAGGTTTTCTCACCATATTCTGGGTCCTTCAGTGTGAATTTTTAATTTTCTACTTTTTTTCAGGTTTTCTCGCCATATTCTGGGTCCTACAGCATGTTTTGTTAATTTTACACGTTTTCAGGGTTTCTGGGCATAATCTGGGTCCTACAGTGTGATTATTCTCATTTTCCACCTTTTTCAGGTTTTCAAACCATATTCGGGGTCTTTCAGTGTGAATTTTTAATTTTCTACTTTTTTCAGGTTTTCTCGCCATATTCTGTGTCCTTCAGTGTGAGTTTTTTATCTTCCTCGTTTTTCAGGTTTTTCGCCATATTCCGGGTCCTTCCGTGTGATATTTTAATATTTTATCTTTTTCAGGTTTTTTCGTCATATTCTGGGTCGTACTGTGTGATTTTCTCATTTCCATGTTTTTTCAGGGTCTCTTGCCGTATTCCAGGTCCTTCAGTGTGAATTTTTTCCCACGGTTTTCAGTATTTCTCTCCATATCTGGGTAATGAAGTGTGAATTTTTAATTGTCCAGTCTTTTCATGGTTTCTCACCATATTCTGTGTCCAATAGTGTGAATTTTTAATTTTCAGGTTTTTCATGGTTGTTCGGCATATTCTGGTTTCTCCAGTGTGATTTTCTCATTTTCCACGTTTTTCAAGTTTTTCCGTATTTTGGGTCCTACAAGTGTGATTTTCTCATTTTCGATGTTTTTCATGTTTTTGTAATTCTGGGTAATACAGTGTGATTATTCTCATTTTCTACCTTTTTCATGTTTTCGCGCCATATTCGGGATCCTTCAGTGTGAGTTTTTAATTTTCTACTTTGTTGAGGGTTTCTTGCCATATTCTCAGTGCTACAGAGTGTATTTTTAATTTTCCACGTTTCTCAGGGTCTCTCCCCATATTCTGGGTCCTAAAATGTGATTTTCTCATTTACGACATTTTTCAAGTATTTTCGGAATTCTGGTTCCTACACTGTGATTATTCTCATTTTCCAAATTTTTCAGGTTTTCTTGCCATATTTGAGGTCCTTAAGTGTGAGTTTTTAATTTTCTACTTTTATGAGGGTTTCTTGCCATATTCTGGGTACTACAGAGTGTATTATTAATTTTCCACCTTTCTCAGGGTTTCTTGCCATATTCTGGGTCCTACAGTGTCTGTCTGTCTCTCTGTGTGTCTGATCCCCTGGAACTGTAGATGGGCCACCATATAGTTGCTGGTAGTTGATCCCAGGTTCTCTGGAAGAGGAGACAATGCTGTTAATTGTTGAGCCCTTTCAGTGGCTCCACCTATCTTTAAATTTTTAGAAGTATATGTTAGGCTGTGTTTATGTACATCATATGCAGACCATAAGAGGGATTTAGATTCTCCAGGATCTGACACCCTCTTCTGGAGTGTCTGAAGACAACTACAGTGTACTTATATCTAATAAATAAATAAATAAATAAATAAATAAATAAATAAATAAATAAATAAACATTATTTTAAAAGGATAAGAAAGAAAGAAAGACCAGGCAGGCCTGCCCTCCTTATCTCTGTCTGTCTGTCTGTCTGATCCCCTGGAACTGGAGATGGGCCACCATAAAGTTGATGGTAGTTGATCCCATGTTCTCTGGAAGAAGAGACAATGCTGTTAATTGTTGAGCCCTTTCAGTGGCCCCACCCATCTTTAAATTTTTAGAAGTATATGTGAGGCTCTGTTTATGTACATCATATGCAGACCATAAGAGGGATTTAGATTCTCCAGAAGATGAAACCCTCTTCTAGAGTGTCTGAACACAGCTACAGTGTACTTATATCTAATAAATACATAAATAAATAAATAAATAAATAAATAAATAAATAAATATTTTTTTTAAAGTATAAGAAAGAAAGAATGACCAGGCAGGCCTCCATCCTTATCTCTGTCAGTCTGTCTGTCTATCTCTCTGAACCCTTGGAACTGGAGATGGGCCACCTTTTAGGTGCTGGTAGTTGATCCCAGGTTCTCTGGAAGAGGAGACAATGCTGGTAATTGTTGAGTCCTTTCAGTGGCCCCACCTATTTATAATTTTTAGAAGTATATGTGAGGCTGTGTTTATGTCCATCATATTCAGACCATAAGAGGGATTTAGATTCTCTAGAATCTGACACCCTCTTCTGGAGTGTCTGAAGACGGCTACAGTGTACTTATATCTAATAAATAAATAAATAAATAAATAAATAAATAAATAAATAAATTAATTAATAAACATTTTTTAAAAAGTATAAGAAATAAAGAAAGACCAGGCAGGCCTGCCATCCTTATCTCTGTCTCTCTGTCTGTCTGTCTGTCTGATACACTGGAACTGGACTTGGGCCACCATAAGGTGCTGTTAGTTTATCCCAGGTTCTCTGAAAGAGGAGACAATGCTGTTACTTGTTGAGCCCTCTCAGTGGCCCCACACAGCTTTAAATTTTTAGAAGTATATGTGAGGCTGTGTTTATGTACATCATATGCAGACCATAAGAGGGATTTAGGTTCTCCAGAATCTGACACCCTCTTTTGGAGTGTCTGTACAGCTATAGTGTACTTATATCTAATAAATAAATAAATAAATAAATAAATAAATAAATAAATAAACATTTTTTTTAAAAAAGGATAAGAAAGAAAGAAAGACCAGGCAGGCCTGCCATCCTTATCACTGTCTGTCTGTCTGTCTGTCTGATCCCTGGAAATGGAGATGGACCACCATATAGTTGCTGGTAGTTCATCCCAGGTTCTCTGGAAGAGGAGACAATGCTGTTAATTGTTGAGCTTTTAGAGTGGCCCCACTCTTCTTTAAATTTTAAGAAGTAAATGTGAGGCTGTGTTTATGTACATCATATGCAGACCATAAGAGGGATTTAGATTCTCCAGAATCTGACACCCTCTTCTGGAGTGTCTGAACAGCTACAGTGTACTTTTATCTAATAAATACATAAATAAATAAATAAATAAATAAATAAATAAATAAATAAACATTTTTAAAAATGTATAAGAAATAAATACCAGGCAGGCCTGCCATCCTTATCTCTGTCTCTCTGTCTGTCTGTCTGTCTGATCCACTGGAACTGGAGATGGGCCACCATAAGGTGCTGGTAGTTGATCCCAGGTTCTCTGAAAGAGGAGACTATGCTGTTAATTGTTGAGCCCACTCAGTGGCCCCACCCATCTTTAAATTTTTAGAAGTATATGTGAGGCTGTGTTTATGTACATCATATTCAGACCATAAGAGGGATTTAGATTCTCCAGAATCTGACACCCTCTTCTGGAGTGTCTGAAGACAGCTACAGTGTACTTATATCTAATAAATACGTAAATAAATATATAAATAAACATTTTTTTAAAAAGGATAAGAAAGAAATAAAGACCAGGCAGGCCTGCCATCCTTATCACTGTCTCTATGTCTGTCTGTCTGATCCCCTGGAACTGGAGATGGGCCACCATATAGTTGCTGTAGTTAAACCCAGGTACTCTGTAAGAGGAGACAATGCTATTAATTGTTGAGGTTTTAGAGTGGCCCCACCCTTCTTTAAATTTTTAGAAGTATATGTGAGGCTGTGTTTATGTACATCATATGCAGACCATAAGAGGGATTTAGATTCTCCAGAATCTGACACCCTCTTCTGGAGTGTCTGAACAGCTAGAGTGTACTTATTTCTACTAAATACATAAATAAATAAATATAAATAAATAAATAAATAAATAAATAAATAAATAAACATTTTTTAAAAAGGATAAGACAGAAGAAAGACCTGGCACGCCTGCCATCCATATCTCTGTCTGTCTGTCTGTCTGTCTATCTGAACTCTGGGAACTGGAGATGGGCCACGAATAGTTGCTGGTAGTTGATCCCAGGTTCTCTGGAAGAGGAGTCAGTGCTGTTAATTGTTGAGCCCTTTCAGTGGCCCCACCCATCTTTAAATTTTTAGAAGTATATGTGAGGCTGTGTTTATGTACATCATATGCAGACCATAAGAGGGATTTAGTTTCTCCAGAATCTGACACCCTCTTCTGGAGTGTCTGAACAGCTACAATGTACTTATATCTAATAAATAAATAAATAAATAAATGAATAAATAAATAAATAAATAAATAAACAAACATTTTTTTAAAAAAAGGATAAGAAAGAAAGAAAGACCAGGAAGGCCTGCCATCCTTATCACTGTCTGTCTGTCTGTCTGTCTGATCCCCTGGAACTGGAGATGGACCACCATATAGTTGCTGGTAGTTGATCCCAGGTTCTCTATAAGACGAGACAATGCTGTTAATTGTTGAGCCCTTTCAGTGTCCCCACAGATCTTTTAATTTTTAGAAGTATATGTTAGGCTGTGTTTATGTACATCATATGGAGACCATTAGAGGGAGTTAGATTCTCCAGAATCTGACACCCTCTACTGGAGTGTCTGAACAGCTACAGTGTACTTATATCTAATAATTACATAAATAAATAAATAAATAAATAAATAAATAAATAAATAAATAAATATTTTTTAAAAAGGATAAGAATGAAAGAAAGAAAGACCAGACAGGCCTGCCATCCTTATCTCTGTCTGTCTGTCTGTCTGTCTTATCCCCTGGAACTGGAGATGGGCCACTTTGTAGGTGCTGGAGGTTGATCCCAGGTTCTCTGGAAGAGGAGACAATGCTGTTCATTGTTGAGTCCTTTCAGTGGCCTTTTAATATTTTAAGTATATGTGAGGCTGTGTTTATGTACATCATATTCAGACCATAAGAGGGATTTAGATTCTCTAGAGTCTGAAACCCTCTTCTGGAGTGTCTGAAGACGGCTACAGTGTAGTTATATCTAATAAATAAATAAATAAATAAATAAATAAATAAATAAATAAATAAATAAACATTTTTTAAAAAGTATAAGAAATAAAGAAAGACCAGGCAGGCCTGCCATCTTTATCTCTGTCTGTCTGTCTGTCTGTCTGTCTGTCTGATCCACTGGAACTGGAGAAGGGCCACCATAAGGTGCTGGTAGTTTATCCCAGGTTCTGTGAGAGAGGAGACAATGCTGTTAATTGTTGAGCCCTCTCAGTGGCCCCACCCTTCTTTAAATTTTTAGAAGTATATGTGAGGCTGTGTTTATGTACATCATATGCAGACCATAAGAGGGATTTAGATTCTCCAGAATCTGACACCCTCTTCTGGAGTGTCTGAACAGCTAGAGTGTACTTATTTCTACTAAATACATAAATAAATAAATGAATAAATAAATAAATAAATAAATAAATAAATAAACATTTTTTAAAAAGGATAAGAAAGAAAGAAAGACCAGGCAGGCCTGCCATCCATATATCTGTCTGTCTGTCTGTCTGTCTGTCTATCTGATCCCCGGGAACTGGAGATGGGCCACCATATAGTTGCTGGTAGTTGATCCAAGGTTTTCTGGAAGAGGAGACAATGCTGTTAATTGTTGAGCCCTTTCAGTGGCCCCACACTTCTTTAAATATTTAGAAGTACATGTGAGGCTGTGTTTATGTACATCATATTCAGATTATAAGAGGATTTAGATTCTCCAGAATCTGACACCATATACTGGAGTGTCTGAAGACAGCTACAGTGTACTTATATATAATAAATAAATAAATAAATAAATAAATAAATAAATAAATAAACATTTTTGAAAAAGGATAAGAAAGAAAGTAAGACCAGGCAGGCCTGCCATCCTTATCTCTGTCTGTCTGTCTGTCTGTCTGTCTGTCTGATCCACTGGAACTGGAGATGGGCCACCTTATAGTTGCTGGTAGTTGATCCCAGGTTCTCTAGAAGAGGAGACAATGCTGTTAATTGTTGAGCTCTTTCAGTGGCCCCACCCATTTTTAATTTTTAGAAGTATATGTGATGCTGTGTTTATGTACATCATATTCAGACCATAAGAGGGATTTAGATTCTCTAGAATCTGTCATCCTCTTCTGGAGTGTCTGAAGACGGGTACAGTGTACTTATATCTAATAAATACATAAATAAATAAATAAATTAACATTTTTTAAAAAGTATAAGAAATAAAGAAAGACCAGGCAGTCCTGCCATCTTTATCTCTGTCTCTCTGTCTGTCTGTCTGTCTGATCCACTGAAACTGGAGATGGGCCACCATAAGGTGCTGGTAGTTTATCCCAGGTTCTCTGAAAGAGGAGAAAATGCTGTTAATTGTTGAGCCCTCTCAGTGGCCCCACACATCTTTAAATTTTTAGAAGTATATGTGAGGCTGTGTTTATGTACATCATATGCACACCATAAGAGGGATTTAAATTCTCCAGAATCTGACATCCTCTTCTGGAGTGTCTGATACAGCTACAGTGTACTTATATCTAATAAATACATAAATAAATATATAAATAAACATTTTTTTAAAAAGGATAAGAAAGAAAGAAAGACCAGGCAGGCCTGCCATCCTTATCACTATCTGTCTGTCTGTCTGTCTGATCCCCTGGAACTGGAGATGGGCCACCATATAGTTGCTGGTAGTTGATCCCACGTACTCTGGAAGAGGAGACAATGCTGTTAATTGTTGAGCTTTTAGAGTGGCCCCACTCTTCTTTAAATTTTTAGAAATATATGTGAGGCTCTGTTTATGTACATCATATGCAGACCATAAGAGGGATTTAGATTCTCCAGAATCTGACACCCTCTTCTGGAGTGTCTGAACAGCTACAGTGTACTTATATCTAATAAATAAATAAATAAATAAATAAATAAATAAATAAATAAACAAACATTTAAAAAAAAAAGGATAAGAAAGAAAGAAAGGCCAGGAAGACTGCCATCGTTATCACTGTCTGTCTGTCTGTCTTCTGATCCCCTGGAACTGGAGATGGACCACCATATAGTTGCTGGTAATTGATTCCAGGTTCTCTATAAGAGGAGACAATGCTGTTAATTGTTGTCCCTTTCAGTGGCCCCACACATCTTTTAATTTTTAGAAGTATATGTTAGGCTGTGTTTATGTACATCATATGCAGACCATAAGAGGGATTTAGATTCTCCAGAATCTGACACCCTTTTCTGGAGTGTCTGAACAGCTACAGTGTACTTATATCTAATAAATTCATAAATAAATAAATAAATAAACATTTTTTAAAAAGTATAAGAAATAAAGAAAGACCAGGCAGGCCTGCCATCCTTATCTCTGTCTCTCTGTCTGTCTGTCTGTCTGATCCACTGGAACTGGAGATGGCCCACCATAAGGTGCTGGTAGTTTATCCCAGGTTCTCTAAAAGAGGAGACTATGCTGTTAATTGTTGAGCCCTCTCAGCGGCCCCACCCATCTTTAAATTTTTAGAAGTATATGTGAGGCTGTGTTTATGTACATCATATGCAGACCATAAGAGGGATTTAGATTTTGCAGAATCTGACACCCTCTTCTGGAGTGTCTGAAGACAGCTACAGTGTACTTATATCTAATAAATACGTAAATAAATATATAAATAAACATTTTTTTAAAAGGATAAGAAAGAAATAAAGACCAGGCAGGCCTGCCATCCTTATCACTGTCTGTATGTCTGTCTGTCTGATCCCCTGGAACTGGAGATGGGCCACCATATAGTTGCTGGTAGTTGATCCCAGGTACTCTGTAAGAGGAGACAATGCTATTAATTGTTGAGGTTTTAGAGTGGCCCCACCCTTCTTTAAATTTTTAGAAGTATATGTGAGGCTGTGTTTATGTACATCATATGCAGACCATAAGAGGGATTTAGATTCTCCAGAATCTGACACCCTCTTCTGGAGTGTCTGAACAGCTAGAGTGTACTTATTTCTACTAAATACATAAATAAATAAATAAATAAATAAATAAATAAATAAATAAATAAACATTTTTTAAAAAGGATAAGACAGAAAGAAAGACCTGGCACGCCTGCCATCCATATCTCTGTCTGTCTGTCTGTCTGTCTGTCTATCTGATCTCTGGGAACTGGAGATGGGCCACGAATAGTTGCTGGTAGTTGATCTCAGGTTCTCTGGAAGAGGAGTCAGTGCTGTTAATTGTTGAGCCCTTTCAGTGGCCCCACCCATCTTTAAATTTTTAGAAGTATATGTGAGGCTGTGTTTATGTACATCATATGCAGACCATAAGAGGGATTTAGTTTCTCCAGAATCTGACACCCTCTTCTGGAGTGTCTGAACAGCTACAATGTACTTATATCTAATAAATAAATAAATAAATAAATGAATAAATAAATAAATAAATAAATAAATAAATAAATAAATAAACATTTTTTTAAAAAAAAGGATAAGAAAGAAAGAAAGACCAGGCAGGCCTGCCATCCTTATCACTGTCTGTCTGTCTGTCTGTCTGATCCCCTGGAACTGGAGATGGACCACCATATAGTTGCTGGTAGTTGATCCCAGGTTCTCTATAAGACGAGACAATGCTGTTAATTGTTGAGCCCTTTCAGTGTCCCCACAGATCTTTTAATTTTTAGAAGTATATGTTAGGCTGTGTTTATGTACATCATATGGAGACCATAAGAGGGAGTTAGATTCTCCAGAATCTGACACCCTCTACTGGAGTGTCTGAACAGCTACAGTGTACTTATATCTAATAATTACATAAATAAATAAATAAATAAATAAATAAATACATAAATAAATAAATATTTTTTAAAAAGGATAAGAATGAAAGAAAGAAAGACCAGACAGGCCTGCCATCCTTATATCTGTCTGTCTGTCTGTCTGTCTGATCCCCTGGAACTGGAGATGGGCCACTTTGTAGGTGCTGGAGGTTGATCCCAGGTTCTCTGGAAGAGGAGACAATGCTGTTCATTGTTGAGTCCTTTCAGTGGCCTTTTAATTTTTTAAGTATATGTGAGGCTGTGTTTATGTACATCATATTCAGACCATAAGAGGGATTTAGATTCTCTAGAATCTGACACCCTCTTCTGGAGTGTCTGAAGACGGCTACAGTGTACTTATATCTAATAAATAAATAAATAAATAAATAAATAAATAAATAAACATTTTTTAAAAAGTATAAGAAATAAAGAAAGACCAGGCACGCCTGCCATCCATATCTCTGTCTGTCTGTCTGTCTGTCTGTCTGTCTATCTGATCCCTGGGAACTGGAGATGGGCCACGAATAGTTGCTGGTAGTTGATCCCAGGTTCTCTGGAAGAGGAGACAATGCTGTTAATTGTTGAGCCCTTTCAGTGGCGCCACCCATCTTTAAATATTTAGAAGTATATGTGAGGCTGTGTTTATGTACATCATATGCAGACCATAAGAGGCATTTAGATTCTCCAGAATCTGACACCCTCTTCTGGAGTGTCTGAAGACAGCTACAGTGTACTTATATCTAATAAATAAATAGATAAATAAATAAATAAATAAATAAACATTTTTTTAAAAAGGATGAGAAAGAAACAAAGACCAGGCAGGCCTACCATCCATATCTCTGTCTGTCTGTCTGTCTGTCTATCTGATTCCCGGGAACTGGAGATGGGCCACCATATAGTTGCTGGTAGTTGATCCAAGGTTCTCTGGAAGAGGAGACAATGCTGTTAATTGTTGAGCCCTTCCAGTGGCCCCACACTTTTTAAATATTTAGAAGTATATGTGAGGCTGTGTTTATGTACATCATATTCAGATTATAAGAGGATTTAGATTCTCCAGAGTCTGACACCCTCTTCTGGAGTGTCTGAAGACAGCTACAGTGTACTTATATCAAATAAATACATAAATAAATATATAAATAAACATTTTTTTAAAAAGGATAAGAAAGAAAGAAAGACCAGGCAGGCCTGCCATCCTTATCACTGTCTGTATGTCTGTCTGTATGATCCTCTGGAACTGGAGATGGGCCACCATATAGTTGCTGATAGTTGATCCCAGGTACTCTGGAAGAGGAGACAATGCTGTTAATTGTTGAGCTTTTAGAGTGGCCCCACCCTTCTTTAAATTTTTAGAAGTATATGTGAGGCTGTGTTTATGTACATCATATGCAGACCATAAGAGGGATTTAGATTCTCCAGAATCTGACACCCTCTTCTGCAGTGTGTGAACAGCTACAGTGTACTTATATCTAATAAATAATTAAATAAATAAATAAACAAACATTTTTTAAAAAAAAGGATAAGAAAGAAAGAAAGACCAGGCAGGCCTGCCAACCTTATCACTGTCTGTCTGTCTGTCTGTCTGATCCCCTGGAACTGGAGATGGACCACCATAGAGTTGCTGGTAGTTGATCCTAGGTTCTCTATAAGAGGAGACAATGCTGTTAATTTTTGAGCCCTTTCAGTGGCCCCACACATCTTTTAATTTTTAGAAGTATATGTTAGGCTGTGTTTATGTACATCATATGCAGACCATAAGAGGGATTTAGATTCTCCAGAATCTGACACCCTCTTCTGGAGTGTCTGAAGACAGCTACAGTGTACTTATATCTAATAAATACATAAATAAATATATAAATAAACATTTTTTTAAAAAGGATAAGAAAGAAAGAAAGAAAGACCAGGCAGGCCTGCCATCCTTAGCACTGTCTGTATGTCTGTCTGTCTGATCCCCTGGAACTGGAGATGGGCCACCATATAGTTGCTGGTTGTTGATCCCAGGTACTCTGGAAGAGGAGACAATGCTGTTAATTGTTGAGCTTTTAGAGTGGCCCCACCCTTCTTTAAATTTTTAGAAGTATATGTGAGGCTGTGTTTATGTACATCATATGCAGACCATAAGAGGGATTTAGATTCTCCAGAATCTGACAACCTCTTCTGGAGTGTCTGAACAGCTACAGTGTACTTATATCTAATAAATAAATAAATAAATAAATAAATAAATAAATAAATAAATAAATAAACATTTTTTAAAAAGGATATGACAGAAAGAAAGACCAGGCAGGCCTGCCATCCATATCTCTGTCTGTCTGTCTGTCAATCTGATCCCTGGGAACTGGAGATGGGCCACGAATAATTGCTGGTAGTTGATCCCAGGTTCTCTGGAAGAGGAGACAATGCTGTTAATTGTTGAGCCCTTTCAGTGGTGCCACCCATCTTTAAATATTTAGTAGTAAATGTGAGGCTGTGTTTATGTACATCATATGCAGACCATAAGAGGGATTTAGATTCTCCAGAATCTGACACCCTCTTCTGGAGTGTCTGAAGACAGCTACAGTGTACTTATATCAAATAAATAAATAGATAAATAAATAAATAAATAAATAAACATTTTTAAAAAGGATAAGAAAGAAAGAAAGACCAGGTAGGCCTGCCATCCATATCTCTGTCTGTCTTTCTGTCTGTCTATCTGATCCCCGGGAACTGGAGATGGGCCACCATATAGTTGCTGGTAGTTGATCCAAGGTTCTCTGGAAGAGGAGACAATGCTGTTAATTGTTGAGCCCTTTCAGTGGCCCCACACTTCTTTAAATATTTAGAAGTATATGTGAGGCTGTGTTTATGTACATCATATTCAGATTATAAGAGTATTTAGATTCTCCAGAATCTGACACCCTATACTGGAGTGTCTGAAGACAGCTACAGTGTACTTATAATAAATAAATAAATAAATAAATAAATAAATAAATAAATAAATAAAAAATAAATAAATAAATAAATAAACATTTTTGAAAAAGGATAAGAAAGAATGTAAGACCAGGCAGGCCTGCCATCCTTATCTCTGTCTGTCTGTCTGTCTGTCTGATCCCCTGGAACTGGAGATGGGCCACCATATAGTTGCTGGTAGTTGATCCTAGGTTCTCTGAAAGAGGAGACAATGCTGTTAATTGTTGAGCCCTCTCAGTGACCCCACACATCTTTAAATTTTTAGAAGTATATGTGAGGCTGTGTTTATGTACATCATATGCAGACCATAAGAGGGATTTAGATTCCAGAATTTGACACCCTCTTCTGGAGTGTCTGAAGACAGCTACAGTGTACTAATATCTAATAAATCCATAAATAAATATATAAATAAACATTTTTTAAAAAGGATAAGAAAGAAAGAAAGACCAGGCAGGCCTGCCATCCTTATCTCTGTCTGTCTGTCTGTCTCTCTGATCCCCTGGAACTGGAGATGGGCCACCATATAGTTGCTGGTAGTTGATCCCAGGTACTCTGGAAGAGGAGACAATGCTGTTAATTGTTGAGATTTTAGAGTGGCCCCACCCTTCTTTAAATTTTTAGAAGTATATGTGAGGCTGTGTTTATGTAAATCATATGCAGACCATAAGAGGGATTTAGATTCTCCAGAATCTGCACCGTCTTCTGGAGAGTCTGACGACAGCTACAGTGTACTTATATCTTAAATACATAAATAAATAAATAAATGAATAACTGAATAAATAAATAAATAAATAAACATTTTTTTAAAAGGATAAGAAAGAATGAAAAATCAGGCAGGCCTGCCATCCTTATCTCTGTCTGTCTGTCTGTCTGTCTTATCCCCTGGAACTTGAGATGGGCCACCATATAGTTGCTGGTAGTTGATCCCACGTTCTCTGGAAGAAGAGACAATGCTGTTAATTGTTGAGCCCTTTCAGTGGGCCCACCCATCTTTAAATTTTTAGAAGTATATGTGAGGCTGTGTTTATGTACATCATATGCAGACCATAAGAGGGATTTAGATTCTCCAGAAGATGACACCCTCTTCTAGAGTGTCTGAAGACAGCTACAGTGTACTTATATCTAATAAATACATAAATAAATAAATAAATAAATAAATAAACATTTTTTTAAAAGGATAAGAAAGAAAGAAAGACCAGGCAGGGCTGCCCTCCTTATCTTTGTCTGTCTGTCTGTCTCTCTGTTTGTCTGTCTGTCTGATCTCCTGGAACTGGAGATGCGCCACCATATAGTTGCTGATAGTTGATCCCAGGTCTTCTGAAGAGGAGACAATGCTGTTAATTGTTCAGCCCTTTCAGTGGCCCCACCCATCTTTAAATTTCTAGAAGTAAATGTGATGCTGTGTTTATGTACATCATATTCAGACCCTTAAAGAGGGATTTATATTCTCCAGAATCTGACACCTTCTTTTGGAGTGTCTATGACGGATACAGTGTACTTATATCTAATAAATACATAAATAAAGAAATAAACATTTTTTAAAAAAGATAAGAAAGAAAGAAAGACCAGGCAGGCCTGCCATCCTTATCTCTGTCTGTCTGTCTGTCTGTCAAATCCTCTGGACCTGGAGATGGGCCACCATAGAGTTGCTTGTAGTTGATCCCAGGTTCTCTGGAAGAGGAGACAATGCTGTTAATTGTTGAGCCCTTTCAGTGGCCCCACCCATCTTTAAATTTTTAGAAGTATATGCGAGGCTGTGTTTATGTACCGAATATGCAGACCATAAGAGGTATTTAGATTCTCCAGAATCTGACACCCTCTTCTGGAGTGTCTGAAGACAGCTACAGTGTACTTATATCTAATAAATTCATAAATAAACAAATGAACATTTTTAAAAAAGGATAATAAAGAAAGAGAGACCAGGCAAGCCTGCCATCCTTGTCTGTCTGTCTGTCTGATCCCCTGGAAATGGAGATGGGCCACCATATAGTTGCTGGTAGTTGATCCCAGGTTATCTAGAAGAGGAGACAATGCTGTTAATTGTTGATCCCTTTCATTGGCCCCACACATGTTTAAATTTTTAGAAGTAAATGTGAGGCTGTGTTTATGTACATCATATGCAGACCATAAGAGGGATATAGATTCTCCAGAATCTGACACCCTCTTCTGGAGTGTCTGAAGACAGCTACAGTGTACTTATATCTAATAAATAAATAAATAAATAAATAAATAAATAAATAAATAAATATATAAATAAACATTTTTTAAAAGGGATAAGAAAGAAAGAAAAACCAGGCAGGCCTGCCATCCTTGTCTGTCTTTCTCTCTGTCTGTCTGTCTTCCCTAGCCCCTTGTGTAGCCTATCCTAGTCCCTTGCCTTGACTAGCCCAGCCCCTTGCCTAGCCTAGCCTAGCCCAGCCCTGCCTTGCCTAGCCCTGCCTATCCCTGTCTTTAACCAGGCTGGCCTCGATCTCAAAAACTGACTGCCTCTGCCTCCAGAGTGCTCTCATTAAGACCTCGAGCCACCACTGATTGTTGTGTTTTCTAAGTCTTACATAGGTATGGTCTGTTTCTCAGCTGTGAAACCCTAATTAACACGTGTAGTCTGTCCTAGGTCAGTCATAGCTACAGACTGAGGCCTTTTCTAAAATAAAACAAAAGAAAACAAAAAATAGAAATAATAAAATAAATAAATTAAGCAACCACATGATATCTTTTCTTTCTTTCAATGATACTCAGAGCTTGAAGCAGTTCACCCATGAGACCTCAGCTCCGGACATTGAGGCTCTTTCCCTAACAAGTATTATGGCTGAACCTGAGGGGTTCTACTGCTGATTTGGGTCCCCCACTTTAAAAAAATAGTTGTTTTCAAAGGCTGCAGGTTCTTAGCCCTGTTCCTTGTTACAGTTGAGTCACAGCCCTGAAAGTTCAGTGGTAGTTAAAGGCACTGAGAAGGGCTTCCTATAGACATCAAAGACCAAGTCTTTGTTTTTAAAAAGTTAATCTGGATTCCCCCACCCCCTGGCATCCTTAGAATTCCTAGAAAGGAAGGCAGGGACCTGGGCAGAAGGGTGCAAGGCTACTGGTGTTTGTAAGTGGTAACAGAAAGCTTTCTCTTGTTGGTACCCTACCCCAAGTTAAACTGTCACTTCTTTTTCCTAGTTGTTGTTTTGTCGGTTTGTATTCTCAACATAGACCCTTTTCCTTCCTAACCTTGGCTGTCCTGAACCTTACTGTCCTTGAACTCAGTGATTTGCCTGTCTTGCTGGGATGAAACTGTGAGCTACCATCCAGAAGGAAGCACCCTGCTGAGGTTAGATTGGGGTCTCTTCCATTTTCCTCTATGAACATGCATATGGCAGGCCTGATCTTTCTTTTTTACTTTTCCTTTTCTTTTTAAAGATTTATTTATTTATTATATTTAAGTATGCTGTAGCTATCTTCAGACAGTCCAGAAGAGGGTGTCAGATTCTGAAGAATCTAAATAATTCTTATTGTCTGCATATGATGTATATAAACACAGCCTCACATATACTCAAAAAAAAAAAGAAAGAAAAAAGATGTGGCTACAGAGAGGGCTCAACAATTAAGAGCATTGTCTCCTCTTCCAGAGAACCTGGGCTCAATTACCAGTATTATATATGGTGGCCCATCTCCAGTTCCAGGGGATCTAATACTCTGTTCTGGAGTCTGTGGGCACAGCATACACATGCAAAACATTCTTACACAATCATTGAGAGAGGAGAGAGAGGGGTTGAGAGAGAGGGGAGGTAATCATACCTCCTGACGAGTTTGAAGACCTGAGCTTCATTACTCACACAAATAAATAAATGCAAAATATTTTTTTATAAATAAACTCTGTCATTGCCCTTTAAAAATTCCTAGAAAACAAGTTTTATAAGCAACAGTTATATTTACTATATCTAAAGGACAGTCATGAGCATATTCAATAAATAGAAAAAGGCCTGTTAGTCTTAGAAATGGAAAAGACAAACCAAGGAAGGTTTGCAATTACATAATGAGGCATCTCAGCCCAGCTCTAAGGTTGGAAATAAGACTCGAGAATAGGATACACCTGAAGACAGCCAGCCATTGTTTTTTGTTTTGGAGGCTGAAAGGATACACCTGAAGACAGCCAATGCTGTGTGATGGTGATCTGGTATTTTTTTTTTTTAATTTTTAAAAACTTTAACACTTTTTATAAAACTTTTATAAAAACTTTTTCTTTCTTTCTTTCTTTCCTCACCCTAGCCCCTACCCTAGCCCTGTCTTTCACCAGGGTGGCCTCGAACTCAGAAACTGACTGCCTCTATCTACAGAGTGCTCTCATTAAGAGCTTGAGCCACCACTGAATGTAGGGTTTTCTAAGCCTTACCTTGCTCTTGGTGTCTGTTCTCAGCTGTGAAACCCTAATTAACACAAGTAGGCAGTCCTGGGTCAGCCAGAGCTACAGACTGAGGACTTCTCTAAAAACAAATAAAACAAAACAAAACAACAAATAGAAATAATAAAATACATAAATTAAGAAACCACAGCATAGCTTTTCTCTCTCTAGGTGGTACTCAGAAATTCCAGCAGTTGGCCTGTGACAACTCAGCTCAGTATATGTGAGGCTGTGTTTATGTACATCCTATGCAGACCATAAGAGGGATTTACATTCTCCAGAATCTGACACCCTCCTCTGGAGTGTCTGAAGACAGCTACAGTGTACTTATATCTAAGAAATACATAAAAAATAAATAAATAAATAAATAAATAAATAAATATTTTTTAAAAAGGATAAGAAAGAAAGAAAGACCATGCAGGCCTGCCATCATTATCTCTGTCTGTCTGTCTGTCTGTCTGATCCCCTGGAACTGGAGATGGGCCACCTTGTAGGAGCTGGTAGTTGATCCCAGGTTCTCTGGAAGAGGAGACAATGCTATTAATTGTTGAGCCCTTTCAGTGGCCCCAACCATTTTTAATTTTTAGAAGTATATGTGAGGCTGTGTTTATGTACATCATATTCAGAACATAAGAGGGATTTAGATTCTCCAGAATCTGACAACCTCTTCTGGAGTGTCTGAAACAGATACAGTTTACTTATATCTAATGAATACATATATAAAAAATAAATATTTTTAAAAATGATAAGAAAGAAAGAAAGACCAGGCAGGCCTCCATCCTTAACTCTGTCTGTCTGTCTGTCTGTTTGATACCCTGGAACTGGAGATGGGCCACCATATAGTTGCTGGAAGTTGATCCCAGGCTCTCTGGAAGAGGAGACAATGCTGTTAATTGTTGAGCCATTTCAGTGGCCCCACCCATCTTTAAATTTTTAGAAGTAAAGTTGAGGCTGTGTTTATGTACATCATATGCAGACCATAAGAGGGATTTAGATTCTCCAGAATCTGACACCCTCTTCTTGATTGTTTGAAGACAGCTACATTGTACTTATATCTAATAAATACATAAATATATGAATAAACATTTTTTAAAAAGGATAAGAAAGAAAGAAAGACCAGGTAGGCCTGCCATCATTATCCTTGTCTGTCTGTCTGTCTGTCTGATCAGCTGGAACTGGAGATGGGCCACCATATAGTTGCTGGTAGTTGATCCCAGGATCTCTGGTAGAGTTGACAATGCTGTTAATTGTTGAGACCTTTAAGTGGCCCCACACATATTTTAATTTTTAGAAGTATATGTGAGTCTGTGTTTATGTACATCATATGCAGACCATAAGAGGGATATCGATACTCCAGAATCTGACACCCTCTTCTGGAGTGTCTGAAGATAGCTACAGTGTACTTATATCTAATAAATAAATAAATAAATAAATAAATAAATAAATAAATAAATAAACAAACATTTTTTTAAAAGGATAAGAAAGAAAGAAAGACCAGGCAGGACTGCCATCCTTATCTCTGTCTGTCTGTCTGTCTGTCTGATCCTCTGGAACTGGAGATGGGCCACCATAGAGTTGCTTGTAGTTGATCCCAGGTTCTCTGGAAAAGGAGACAATGCTTTTAATTGTTGAGCCCTTTCAGTGGGCCCACACATCTTTAAATTTTTAGAAGTATATGTGAGGCCGTGTTTATGTACATCATATGCAGACCATAAGAGGGATTTAGATTCTCCAGAATATGACACCCTCTTCTAGAGTGTCTGAAGACAGCTTCAGTGTACTTATATCTAATAAATACATAAATAAATAAATAAACATTTTTTAAAAAGTATAAGAAAGAAAGAAAGACCAGGCAGGCCTGCCACCATGTCTGTCTGTCTGTCTGTCTGTCTATCTGTCAGATACCCTGGAACTGGAGATGCGCCACCATATAGTTGATGGTAGTTGATTCCAGGTTCTCTGGAAGAGGAGACAATGCTGTTAATTGTTGAGTCCTTTCAGTGGCCCCACCCATCTTTAAATTTTTAGAAGTATATGTGAGGCTGTGTTCATGTACATCATATGCAGACCATAGGAGGGATATAGATTCTCCAGAATCTGACACCCTCTTCTGGAGTGCCTGAAGACAGCTACAGTGTACTTATATCTAATAAATAAATAAATAAATAAATAAATAAATAAATAAATGAATAAATAAATAAATAAATAAACCTTTTTTAAAAAGGATAAGAAAGAAAGAAAAATCAGGCAGGCCTGCCATCCTTATCTCTGTCTGTCTGTATGTCTGTCTTATCCCCTGGAACTTGAAATGGGCCACCATATAGTTGCTGGTAGTTTATCCCACGTTCTCTGGAAGAAGAGACAATGCTGTTAATTGTCGAGTCATTTCAGTGGGCTCACCCATCTTTACATTTTTAGAAGTATATGTGAGGTTGTGTTTATGTACATCATATGCAGACCATAAGAGGGATTTAGATTCTCCAGAAGATGACACACTCTTCTAGAGTGTCTGAAGACTGCTACAGTGTACTTATATCTAATAAATTCATAAATAAACAAATAAACATTTTTAAAAAAGGATAATAAAAAAAGAGAGACCAGGCAAGCCTGCCATCCTTGTCTGTCTGTCTGTCTGTCTGTTCCCCTGGAACTAGAGATGGGCCACCATATAAATGCTGGTAGTTGTTCCCATGTTCTCTGGAAGAGGAGTCAGTGCTGTTAATTGTTGAGCCCTTTCAGTGGCCCCACCCATCTATAAATTTTTAGAAGTATATGTGAGGCTGTGTTCATGTACATCATATGCAGACCATAAGAGGGATATAGATTCTCCAGAATCTGACACCCTCTTCGGGAGTGTTTGAAGAGAGCTACAGTGTACTTATATCTAATAAATACATACTTAAATTAATAAACATTTTTTAAAAAGGATAAGAAAGAATGAAAGACCAGGTAGGCCTTCCATCCTTAACTCTATCTGTCTGTATGTCTGTCTGTCTGTCTGATCCCCTGGAACTGGAGATGGGCCACCATATAGTTCCTGGTAGTTGATCCCAGGTTCTCTGGTAGAGGAGACAATGCTGTTAATTGTTGAGCCCTTTCAGTGGCCCCACCCATCTTTAAATTTTTAGAAGTATATGTGAGGCTGTGTTCATGTACATCATATGCAGACCATAAGAGGGATATTGATTCTCCAGAATCTGACACCCTCTTCTGGAGAGTCTGAAGACAGCTACAGTGTACTTATATCTAATAAATACATAAATAAATAAATAAATAAATAAATAAATAAATAAATAAATGAATAAATAAATAAATGAACATTTTTTAAAAAGGATAAGAAATAAAGAAAAATCAGGCAGGCCTGCCATCCTTATCTCTGTCTGTCTGTCTGTCTGTCTTATCCCCTGGAACTTGAGATGGGCCACCATATAGTTGCTTGTAGTTCATCCAAGGATCTCTGGAAGAGGAGACAATGCTGTTAATTGTTGAGCCCTTTCAGTGGGCCCACACTTCTTTAAATTTTTAGAAGTATATGTGAGGCTGTGTTTATGTACATCATATGCAGACCATAAGAGGAATTTAGATTACCCAGAAGATGACACCCTCTTCTAGAGTGTGTGAAGACAGCTAAAGTGTACTTATATCTAATAAATACATACTTAAATTAATAAACATTTTTTAAAAGTATAAGAAAGAAAGAAAGACCAGGCAGACCTTCATCCTTATCTCTGTCAGTCTGTCTGTCTGTCTGATCCATTGGAACTGGAGTTGGGCCACTATATAGTTGCTGTTAGTTGATCCCAGGTTCTCTGGAAGAAGAGACAATGCTGTTAATTGTTGAGCCCTTTCAGTGGCTCCAAATATCTTTAAATTTTTAGAAGTATATGTTAGGCTGTGTTTATGTACATCATATGCAGACCATAAGAGGGATTTAGATTCTCCAGAATCTGACACCCTCTTCTGGAGTGTCTGAAGACAACTTCAGTGTACTTATATCTAATAAATACATAAATAAATAAATAAATAAATAAATAAATAAACAAACATTATTTTAAAAGGATAAGAAAGAAAGAAAAACCAGGCAGGCCTGCCCTCCTTATCTCTGTCTGTCTGTCTGTCTGTCTGATCCCCTGGAACTGGAGATGGGCCACCATATAGTTGCTGGTAGTTGATCCCAGGTTTTCTGGAAGAAGAGACAATGCTGTTAATTGTTGAGCCCTTTCAGTGGCCCCACCCATCTTAAATTTTTAGAAGTGTATGTGAATCTGTATTTATGTCCATCATATGCAGACCATAAGAGGGATTTATATTCTCCAGAATCTGACATCGTCTTCTGGAGTGTCTGAAGACAGCTACAGTGTACTTATATCTTATAAATACATAAATAAATAAATAAACATTTTTTAAAAAGGATAAGAAAGAAAGAAAAACCAGGTAGGACTGCCACCCTTGTCTGTCTGTCTCTTTGTCTGCCTGATCCCCTGGAACTGGAGATGGGCCACCATATAGTTGCTGGTAGTTGATCCCAGGTTCTCTGTTATAGGAGACAATGCTGTTAATTTTTGAGCCCTTTCAGTGCCCCCACACATCTTTAAATTTTTAGAAGTATATGTGAGGCTGTGTTTATGTACATCATATGCAGACCATAAGAGGGATTTAGATTCTCCAGAATCTGGCACCCTCTTCTGGAGTGTCTGAAGACAGCTACAGTGTACTTATATGTAATAAATAAATAAATAAACATTTTTTTAAAAGTATAAGAAAGAAAGAAAGACCAGGCAGGCCTCCATTCTTATCTCTGTCTGTCTGTCTGTCTGTCTGATACCCTGGAACTGGAGATGGGCCACCATATAGTTGCTGGTAGTTTATCCAAGGTTCTCTGGAAGAGGAGACAATGCTGTTAATTGTTGATACCTTTCTGTGGCCCCACCCATCTTTAAATTTTTAGAAGTATATGTGAGGCTGTGTTTATGTACATCATATGCAGACCATAAGAGGGATTTAGATTCTCCAGAATCTGACATCCTCTTTTGGAGTATCTGAAGATAGCTACAGTGTACTTATATCTAATAAATAAATAAATAAATAAATAAATAAATAAATAAATAAATAAACATTTTTTAAAAAGGATAAGAAAGAAAGAAAGACCAGGCAGGGCTGCCATCCTTATCTTTGTCTGTCTGTCTGTCTCTCTGTTTGTCTGTCTGTCTGATCTCCTGGAACTGGAGATGGGCCACCATTTTGTTGCTGGTAGTGAAAGACTCCAGGACTCCCAAAGGGAGGCACTTACTCAAGCCTCGGGTCAGCCGCGCACCCAAGAAGACACTGAGACCGAACTTAAGATGTATAGAGAGTAAGATTTAATACAGCAACGACAAGAAAGCACACAAAAAGCACATATACCAGATATCTGGGGTCGAAACTCATGCAGCCAGCAAGGTGCAGAGGAGATTCGGCAATTGGCCCAGACTTGTCACAGGCTTTTATAGGAGAAGGGTAAGGAGAAAAGTACAAGTTTTACGTCACCAAGGTGTTCTGCCAAGGAGCTTTACATAACCAAGGGGTCGTGTCCTATATTTTGGCAATGTACTCGATCTATTGGAACATTCTGGGGTAGTACCAGGAGGCCCCTATCTCAAAAATGTTCTTGGAACAGTCTTCAGTTAGGAGGGGTTGGACTGAGTTCGCTCCAGGAGACCCTTATCTCAGAAATGCTCCTGGAACCGTTCTCACTTGGGAGGGGTCGGACTCTGGGGTGAAGAGTTCAAGAATGTACTCTGAGGTAAAAAGTTCAGGTGTGTTCCGGGAACAACCTCTAGATGGGAGGGGTAAGAGAACTCTGAGTTGGAGAGTTCATGGAGAGTTCAGCTTTTCTTCTTTCATTCCCCCCTTCTTTTAGTGAATAGCTCTAATCTTAGAGCGAGTCCTGCATTTATCCCCCTCCACAGAGTCCAATCTCTTTCTGTTTTGTAACATCACTTTGGACAGGGAAGTCAAAAATAGACCGTTTTATAGTTCTAAGATCAACATCCATAGCTGTACATAACCAACAGGATTGAGTCATATTAGGATTAGTTCTAAAACTTAAGAAAGCTCTTAGTCTATGTGGCCATTGGGGAGGTCGTGTCCAGCAGGGGATGAGATGGCCACATTATTTTTGTGGTAGTTCTGATTTTTTAGATGGCGCTGTAGATGGCCTTCCTTAGCGTAGGCCTTGTGGCACAGGTGGCATTCATAGAGCCGGCCCCCTGTGTGCAGATGCATATGGTTTTTGAGGTCGTAGTTATGCAGGAAGCGGGCTGGACAGTGGGGGCATGAGTAGGGTCGCTCTCCTGTGTGCTCTCGCATGTGGATCTTCAGCTTATCATTCCTGGTGAAGCGGATACTGCAGACCTCACAGGCAAAAGGCTTTTCACCATTGTGGGTCCTTATGTGCCGAGGCAGTTTGCCTGCCCCGTGGATTATCTTGTGACAGACTGGGCACTCTTGGGGCATCTGTGAAAGGCGTTTAGGCACTAGCTTGTTTTGGTCATTTAGGCCTGGTGTCAGGGCATCCTGGTGCAGCGAACTTAGGTAAGCCCTCAGGTCAGGGTCAATGAGATCTTCATCTGAGCCCAGCTCTTCTGATGATAGTGGAGGTTCGTTACTCTGGGCCAGCCCGTAGCCTGGTGGGTTGAGCATTTTTGAGGTTGAGGCTGTGGGGGTGGCAGTGGCAAAAGCCTCCAGGTACTGTCGGGCTCGCTCACAGTCATCTTTATCTGGGCTGGGGGCTTCCAGTCCACTGCCTTGCAAAATCTCCAAGCAAGTAGTGACGACACATGGGATTTCCAGTAGCCGAGCAGCTTGGAGTACAGCCGGCACATTGGCGTTGCTGGTGGTCAGTGTGGCTGTGTAAGCAAACTCGAGCAGGGCACTTAGGGCCTCCGGCCCTACAAAGTTCAGCTCACACACACTGGCTTTTGCTCCCCCAGAAGCCGTTTCAACACTCTCTGTTTTTATTACTGTTCTCTCTCTCTCTTCTGTAAAGAGCCTCTTGAAGTAGTGGCTACAGGCAGCCAGCACAGCACTGTGGGTTTGGTACTCAAAACCCTGTGTCCTGATGGTGAGGTCGCACAGATGACCCAGCTGGCGCTGCTCGTTTAGGCAGCTCAGGAGCTCGCTGCTGTGATCTGGGAATGGGATTCCAATTAGGTCATCCTCAGGGCTCCCCATCTTTTTCTTTTTAGTCGTTGGGTCTGTTTGCTGGAGCTGGGCAACAGAGCAGGGTGTAGAAAGAGTCAACACAGGGATCCAATATCCTGCTAGACTTAGTCAAGGGGGGGCGGTCCCCCATGTAGAATTTCATAAGAAGTAAGACCGAAACGTCCAGGTGTGTTTCGGACTCTGAGAAGCACAAAGGGAAGGAGGGTCACCCAGTCTTTACCGTCAGTCTCAATAGCTAGTTTAACAACATAGGTTAAGACAGTGATGGGCATAGGAGTCTCATAAAGGATCTTAAACAGAGTAAAACTGAATCAAGAAATAGGGCATAGGGAAGGAACACCAAGTCCATGCCAGTCTCCACGATTAATTTTATCAAGGTCTGTCTTAGAGTTTTAGACTAATTTTTATCTATCCTGAGCTCTGAGGTCTATACACACAATGTAATTTTTATTTGACCTCTAAATGCTTGGCCACACCCTGACTTACCTGGGCAACAAAGCAGGGCCATTATCTGACACTATTGCCTTTGGCACTCTGAACCTTGGAAAAATTTTCTTTAATAATCTTCTTGATGACTATGTGAGCAGTCTCATTTATCCATATTGAGAACGTCTTCTGCAAATGTCAACAGCTTTCTTTGTTTGTATTGTTCCATACAGTGGCAAAAGCATACCTGCTGTCAGTGTCATTTATAAAGCTTGTATCAAAACCACAAGTTCAGCTTTCTGGGCTGAAGTCCCTTTAGGGAGGCTGCTGGCCTAGATCACCTGCTTTTTGTCCACTGCTGCACTGCTGTCCCCGCCTTCCGCTTACCTTTAACCATGAGGCCACTGCCATCCGTGTACCAGTTTAAACTTTCAGGCCAAGGCTGATTTGATCTTTACCTGCTGAGGTAAGTAGACCCCTCTGTTGGTAGGTGGCCCCATGGATATGAGCTGCTTTCCATCTGCTACTGCTGCTCCTGTGACAAAGCTGCTGCCATCCGTGTACCAGGCAGGCACACCAAGGCTGATCAGTCAGATCTCTCCTTGTTCCAGTTTCATCAGCACATTGATGTACAGGAGTGGAGTCATCCGCCAAGGGGAGGTGGCAGGATTGAGGATGGCAGGTGGAGCAAAAGTTACTCAATCATTCAGCAACAAATTCTGGTAGTGGGTATAGTCACATGCTGACCCAGGGTAAGCTTGTCAGGGTCTTTAACAAGCAGGGCCATTGCAGCTCATCAACATATAAGGTAAAAGGCTTAGTCAAATCTGGCAAAGCCAGAGCGGGGGCTGCAAGCAGGGCTGCCTTTATGCTGTCAAAGGCTTTTTGGTGTTTCTCAGTCCAGGTGAATGGGACTTTTTCTTTAGTCCAGAGTCTGCAAAAGCCCACCGTCCCCAGAAACTCACGTACTTGGCGCGGGGTGGTGGGGGTTGGGATCAGCATCACAGTCTTTTTTCTTGGCTTCGGTGAGCCACCGCTTTCCGTCGTTTTGGCACCTCGGTAACTGAGCTTTCTTAGCCGATACCCGATACCCCAACTCACCCAGTTCATTCAGGAGCTTCTAGGAGGGCCAGAATTTCTTCTTTGTCTTTGATGTCTCTGCCTTCAGCCAACCGCAGGGCTTGGGTTAGCGCCAGGAGTTCAGCCTTCTGAGCCAAAGTTCCTTCTGCTAGAATGTCAGAGCAGTGATGAGTAGGTGAAGACTCAGCAGGTTAGCAGGGGAAGTGAAGGTCACTTGTTCTGTCAACAAAAAGCTCTAATAATGTGTCCATCAGTCAGGGAAACAATTGGATCATGTGTCCCTGACCAAAAGCCATTATGTGCAGACAAGCAGGCCATCCCTCAGTCACCAGGTCTAATTTTTCCAAGTGCCACTGGTCTTTTAGGGTCCCAATTTCTGAGTAAGAACCTCTTTGGCAATACTTTTGTTCTCAGTCACATTTAGGAGTCCCAAAGTTGGGGACAACATTAGGGCAGTCTCAATAGCATCTAAGGCGATCCAAGGTTGTTCTTTATTTCTTATACGAAGGGCTGTTTATCTTTTTAATGCAGCAAAACCTGGAATCCACAGTTTGCAAAGACCTGTAGTGTCCAGGGACCTTTTAAACTTGCTTTGCATTGGTCAGTGGAGGAATATGAAAACACATTCTCTTTTTAGCTGCATCAACAGGTAGGCCACCAGTCTCTTTACTTATAGCCACGAACAGGTGAAGGGTTTTGTCTTGAGGGGGGGGGGCTCCTCTTCTTTTTGTTAGGACAGTCTCTCACCCAGTGCTCTTCTTTTTCAACAGCAAACACTCTGATCTTTAGCCAAAAGCTTTCTTTTTTCTTGTTGCCAGGTACTAAGTTTTCTAGTTTCCCTGACGTTTGTGACCAGCATTTCATTTCTCTTATCTTTTTTAGAAAATTTTCTGGCTCCTTATTTCTTACAGATCATCTCTAAGTGCTAGTATTATTAGCAAGTGTCACTTTGCTAGGTTCTAGTCTTTGTCATTTATCTCTCTTTGCTCCTATTTCTTAACTGCAATGGAGATCTCATATAATGTCTCTCTTTCTATCTATATATATCTCTTTCTTGTCTTTGCTTACTTTGAATGTTATCTAATTATTACATCTATATTCTGTCACTTAACTTTTTTCATAGTTTACCTCTTTTTACTGTTAACCTATTTCTTTTGAGTCTGCTGAAGCTTTGCTCTCAGTTCTTCTTTGCAGACCTCTATCCTTCATCAGAGCCTGGCAGTTAGACTCGTAGGTGCTCCTTACCTTGTATATCTCCCTCACCGGAGCTTAAAACAGATTCACTGCTAGCAGCTCAGGGCGATGCCTGAGAAGAGAAAACACACGGGGCAGAGAAGGGGGTGCAGCTCTTACATCTGGCTGCACACTGATATCTCAAAATGAACACAATTTTTTCTGTTAACAGTTAACAAGAGACAGGATACAGGGGACAGGGAAATGAGAAGCAACCAGGGAACCTTGTGCCGTCCTCAGATCAGACGCGGCAACCCGCTGAACTCAAGCATACTAGTCAGCGGAGGGAAAGAAACTAACCAGGATTTTCTCAGTAACGGCGAATGGACAGGGAGGAGCCAAGCGCCGAGTCTCCGCCGCGCCACGGCGAAATGTGGGAGTGGCAAACAAACACTGGCAGGGAGGGGGAATTTAACCACTTGTTTTCCGGCATGGCTTGAGCCCCCGGAGGCGGCGGCGTCCGCCACCCCACACACAGGCATCCACGGAGCTCTCTTGGCCAGAGGCAACGGCGGCCTCCCGAGCTTTGGAAACGCAAGGCGCCTGCGCGGCAGGGCGGGGGAACTTCTCTGTGTGCCCCACGGCGGGCGCGCAGACACAAGGGAGTGCGGGCAGACTCCAGGGGGAAGCCAAAGGAGGGACGGCGGCCACAGTTGGCCCCTCCCCAGCTGTGGCAGGCTTCACGGCTATTCCGGGGCGCCAGGCGGGTCTGACAGGCCGCCGCACTTACTATCAGCATTTTACAACTCACTCGCAGGGCACAGACAGCCTCCGTTGCTGCTGTGTCTGCAGAACTCAGAACCTCAGCACCACTGCTGCAACTCTGGATTTCAGAGCTCTTTTGAGCAGCCTGGGGAGGACCGGCCTGGTGGTTTTTTTTTTCTCTTTTTTTCCTTTTTTTAAAACCATTGCTGACAAATTCTGTCCTGACGTCAGTCCAAGTCTACAGTCGGCAAAGGGTTAACACACACACACACACACACACACACAGTCTGTCACGTGACCAAAACACAACCAGCCAAACGCCACTTTCTGACGGGGTCGGATTCCACATTGACTCTTTTTCCTGATAGGGGTGGGATTCCACATCCACTCCCGCTCTGGCAGAGAGAACACTCTCTCTCTCTCCTTCACTCTGCCAGGCAACAGCCAGGTCTTTTTGACTGTTCTGTACCCTGGGCACTCCTTCCAGGGTCTCCCTTGAAACATCTTTTTGGGGTGCAGACTGTGAGGCCATAGACAGCCGTCCTCTCACAGCCACTGCCAGAATAAACCCACAATCTCAGAATACACAAATGCAGCAGTTCCACACTTACACACCCAGCAGATTGTCCCATTTCTAGAATAATAGCAAACACAACAAGAGCAGACACAAGACTTGAGACAAAAAGAAAAAACCAAAAACGGCGGCGACCTCGCGTCGCCCACAGGCAACTTACAGAATCAGATGGCCTTTCCAAGGCCGGCCGGCTTAGACCTTCCACCAAAGTGATGGTCTCTCGGCCTTCAGAGGGGTCCGCCAAGCGTCCTTGGCCCTCCCCTTGTCTTCCTGGGGCGTCCCCCAGGGCGATCGGACGGTGGGCACCAGACACGTCTATCTCTACCCACCCCGCGCTCTCTATTGAGACCTGCCTGGTCTCCAGCTCCCGGAGCACGGTCTCTGGTGCTCGTACTGAGCACAGAGCGTCACGCAAAACCAGAACTGCGATCGCACCAGATACAGATTCAGATGGCCTCTCCAAGGCCCACAGATTGAGACTCTCCTGGTCTCCAGAAACAGAACACAGACACCAGACCAAACAGAACAGTAAATCTTACTTCTGAGTGGGTCCAGGACTTCTGGGTGGTCGCGCTGATTCCCGGCCAACGCACCAAATGAAAGACTCCAGGACTCCCAAAGGGAGGCACTTACTCAAGCCTCGGGTCAGCCGCGCACCCAAGAAGACACTGAGACCGAACTTAAGATGTATAGAGAGTAAGATTTAATACAGCAACGACAAGAAAGCACACAAAAAGCACATATACCAGATATCTGGGGTCGAAACTCATGCAGCCAGCAAGGTGCAGAGGAGATTCGGCAATTGGCCCAGACTTGTCACAGGCTTTTATAGGAGAAGGGTAAGGAGAAAAGTACAAGTTTTACGTCACCAAGGTGTTCTGCCAAGGAGCTTTACATAACCAAGGGGTCGTGTCCTATATTTTGGCAATGTACTCGATCTATTGGAACATTCTGGGGTAGTACCAGGAGGCCCCTATCTCAAAAATGTTCTTGGAACAGTCTTCAGTTAGGAGGGGTTGGACTGAGTTCGCTCCAGGAGACCCTTATCTCAGAAATGCTCCTGGAACCGTTCTCACTTGGGAGGGGTCGGACTCTGGGGTGAAGAGTTCAAGAATGTACTCTGAGGTAAAAAGTTCAGGTGTGTTCCGGGAACAACCTCTAGATGGGAGGGGTAAGAGAACTCTGAGTTGGAGAGTTCATGGAGAGTTCAGCTTTTCTTCTTTCAATCCCAGGTTGTCTGGAAGATGAGTCAGTGCTGTTAATTGTTGAGCCCTTTCAGTGGCCCCACCCATCTTTAAATTTTTAGAAGTATATGTGAGGCTGTGTTCATGTACATCATATGCAGACCATAAGAGGGATATAGATTCTCCAGAATCTGACACCCTCTTCGGGAGTGTTTGAAGACAGCTACAATGTACTTAAATCTAATAAATACATACTTAAATTAATAAACATTTTTTTAAAAAGGATAAGAAAGAATGAAAGACCAGATAGGCCTGCCATTCTTAACTCTATCTGTCTGTATGTCTGTCTGTCTGTCTGATCCCCTGGAACTGGAGATGGGCCACCATATAGTTGCTGGTAGTTGATCCCAGGTTCTCTATAAGAGGAGACAATGTTGTTAATTGTTGATCCCTTTCATTGGCCCCACACATCTTTAAATTTTTAGAAGTAAATGTGAGGCTGTGTTTATGTACATCATATGCAGACCATAAGAGGGATATAGATTCTCCAGAATCTGACACCCTCTTCTGGAGTGTCTGAAGACAGCTACAGTGTACTTATATCTAATAAATACATAAATAAATAAATAAATAAATAAATAAATAAATAAATAAACATTTTTTAAAAGGGATAAGAAAGAAAGAAAAACCAGGCAGGCCTGCCATCCTTGTCTGTCTTTCTCTCTGTCTGTCTGTCTTGCCTAGCCCCTTGAGTAGCCTAGCCTAGTCCCTTGCCTTGACTAGCCCAGCCCCTTGCCTAGCCTAGCCTAGCCCAGCCCTGCCTTGCCTAGCCCTGCCTATCCCTGTCTTTAACCAGGCTGGCCTCGAACTCAGAAACTGACTGCCTCTGCCTCCAGAGTGCTCTCATTAAGAGCTCGAGCCACCACTGACTGTTGGGTTTTCTAAGTCTTACATAGGTATGGTCTGTTTCTCAGCTGTGAAACCCTAATTAACACATGTAGTCTGTCCTAGGTCAGCCATAGCTACAGACTGAGGCCTTTTCTAAAACAAAACAAAAGAAAACAAAAAATAGAAATAATAAAATAAATAAATTAAGCAACCACATGATATCTTTTCTTTCTTTCAATGATACTCAGAGCTTGAAGCAGTTCACCCATGAGACCTCAGCTCCGGACATTGAGGCTCTTTCCCTAACAAGTATTATGGCTGAACCTGAGGGGTTCTACTACTGATTTGGGTCCCCCACTTTAAAAAAATAGTTGTTTTCAAAGGCTGCAGGTTCTTAGCCCTGTTCCTTGTTACAGTTGAGTCACAGCCCTGAAAGTTCAGTGGTAGTTAAAGGCACTGAGAAGGGCTTCCTATAGACATCAAAGACCAAGTCTTTGTTTTTAAAAAGTTAATCTGGATTCCCCCACCCCCTGGCATCCTTAGAATGCCTAGAAAGGAAGGCAGGGACCTGGGCAGAAGTGTGCAAGGCTACTGGTGTTTGTAAGTGGTAACAGAAAGCTTTCTCTTGTTGGTACCCTACCCCAAGTTACACTGTCACTACTTTTTCCTAGTTGTTGTTTTGTCGGTTTGTATTCTCAACATAGACCCTTTTCCTTCCTAACCTTGGCTGTCCTGAACCTTACTGTCCTTGAACTCAGTGATTTGCCTGTCTTGCTGGGATGAAACTGTGAGCTACCATCCAGAAGGAAGCACCCTGCTGAGGTTAGATTGGGGTCTCTTCCATTTTCCTCTATGAACATGCATATGGCAGGCCTGTTCTTTCTTTTTTACTTTTCCTTTTCTTTTTAAAGATTTATTTATTTATTATATTTAAGTATGCTGTAGCTATCTTCAGACAGTCCAGAAGAGGGTGTCAGATTCTGAAGAATCTAAATCATTCTTATTGTCTGCATATGATGTATATAAACACAGCCTCACATAAACTCAAAAAAAAAGAAAGAAAGAAAGATGTGGCTACAGAGAGGGCTCAACAATTAAGAGCATTGTCTCCTCTTCCAGAGAACCTGGGCTCAATTACCAGTATTATATATGGTGGCCCATCTCCAGTTCCAGGGGATCTAATACTCTGTTCTGGAGTCTGTGGGCACAGCATACACATGCAAAACATTCTTACACAATCATTGAGAGAGGAGAGAGAGGGGTTGAGAGAGAGGGGAGGTAATCATACCTCCTGACGAGTTTGAAGACCTGAGCTTCATCACTCACACAAATAAATAAATGCAAAATATTTTTTTATAAATAAACTCTGCCATTGCGCTTTAAAAATTCCTAAAAAAACAAGTTTTATAAGCAACAGTTATATTTACTATATCTAAAGGACAGTCATGAGCATATTCAATAAATAGAAAAAGGCCTGTTAGTCTTAGAAATGGAAAAGACAAACCAAGGAAGGTTTGCAATTACATAATGAGGCAGCTCAGCCCAGCTCTAAGGTTGGAAATAAGACTCGAGAATAGGATACACCTGAAGACAGCCAGCCATTGTTTTTTGTTTTGGAGGCTGAAAGGATACACCTGAAGACAGCCAATGCTGTGTGATGGTGATCTGGTATTTTTTTTTTTAATTTTTAAAAACTTTAACACTTTTTATAAAACTTTTATAAAAACTTTTTCTTTCTTTCTTCCTTTCTTCTTTCCTTTCTTCCTTTCCTCACCCTAGCCCCTACCCTAGCCCTGTCTTTCACCAGGGTGGCCTCGAACTCAGAAACTGACTGCCTCTGCCTACAGAGTGCTCTCATTAAGAGCTTGAGCCACCACTGAATGTAGGGTTTTCTAAGCCTTACCTTGCTCTTGGTGTCTATTCTCAGCTGTGAAACCCTAATTAACACAAGTAGGCAGTCCTGGGTCTGCCAGAGCTACAGACTGAGGACTTCTCTAAAAACAAATAAAACAAAACAAAACAACAAATAGAAATAATAAAATACAAAAATTAAGCAAACACAGCATAGCTTTTCTCTCTCTAGGTGGTACTCAGAAATTCCAGCAGTTGGCCTGTGACACCTCAGCTCAGTATATGTGAGGCTGTGTTTATGTACATCCTATGCAGACCATAAGAGGGATTTACATTCTCCAGAATCTGACACCCTCCTCTGGAGTGTCTAAAGAAAGCTACAGTGTACTTATATCTAAGAAATACATAAAAAATAAATAAATAAATAAATAAATATTTTTTAAAAAGGATAAGAAAGAAAGAAAGACCAGGCAGGCCTGCCATCCTTATCTCTGTCTGTCTGTCTGTCTGTCTGTCTGTCTGATCCCCTGGAACTGGAGATGGGCCACCTTGTAGGTGCTGGTAGTTGATCCCAGCTTCTCTGGAAGAGGAGACAATGCTGTTAATTGTTGAACCATTTCAGTGGCCCCACCAATTTTTAATTTTTAGAAGTATATGTGAGGCTGTGTTTATGTACATCATATGCAGACCATAAGAGGGATTTAGATTCTCCAGAATCTGACACCCTCTTCTGGAGTGTCTGAAGACGGCTACAGTGTACTTATATCTAATAAATACATACATAAATAAATAAATAAAGATTTTTTAAAAAGTATAAGAAATAAAGAAAGACAAGGCAGGCCTCTCTGTCTGTCTGTCTGTCTGATCCACTGGAACTGGAGATGGGCCACCATAAGGTGCTGGTAGTTTATCCCAGGTTCTCTGAAAGAGGAGACAATGCTGTTAATTGTTGAGCCCTCTCAGTGGCCCCACACATCTTTAAATTTTTAGAAGTATATGTGAGGCTGTGTTTATGTACATCATATGCAGACCATAAGAGGGATTTAGATTCTCCAGAATCTGACACCCTCTTCTGTAGTGTCTGAACAGCTACAGTGTACTTATATCTACTAAATACATAAATAAATAAACATTTTTTAAAAAGGATAAGAAAGAAAGAAAGACCAGGCAGTCCTGCCATCCATATCTCTGCCTGTCTGTCTGTCTGTCTATCTGATCCCCGGGAACTGGAGATGGGCCACCATATAGTTGCTGGTAGTTGATCCAAGGTTCTCTGGAAGAGGAGACAATGCTCTTAATTGTTGAGCCCTTTCAGTGGCCCCACACTTCTTTAAATATTTAGAAGTATATGTGAGGCTGTGTTTATGTACATCATATTCAGATTATAAGAGGATTTAGATTCTCCAGAATCTGACACCCTCTACTGGAGTGTCTGAAGACAGCTACAGTGTACTTATATGTAATAAATAAATAAATAAATAAACATTTTTTAAAAAGGATAAGAAACAAAGTAAGACCAGGCAGGCCTGCCATCCTTATCTCTGTCTGTCTGTCTGTCTGTCTGTCTGATCCCCTGGAACTGGAGATGGACCACCATATAGTTGCTGGTAGTTGATCCAAGGTTCTCTGGAAGAGGAGACAATGCTCTTAATTGTCGAGCCCTTTCAGTGGCCCCACACTTCTTTAAATATTTAGAAGTATATGTGAGCTGTGTTTAAGTACATCATATTCAGATTATAAGAGGATTTAGATTCTCCAGAATCTGACAACCTCTACTGGAGTGTCTGAAGACAGCTACAGTGTACTTATATATAATAAATAAATAAGTAAATAAATAAATAAACATTTTTTAAAAAGGATAAGAAAGAAAGTAAGACCAGGCAGGCCTGCCATCCTTATCTCTGTCTGTCTGTCTGTCTGTCTGATGCCCTGGAACTGGAGATGGGCTACCATATAGTTGCTGGTAGTTGATCCCAGGTTCTCTGGAAGAGGAGACAATGCTGTTAATTGTTGAGCGCTTTCAGTGGCCCCACCCATCGTTACATTTTTAGTAGTATATGTGAGGCTGTGTTTATGTACATCATATGCAGACCTTAATAGGGATTTAGATTCTCCAGAATCTGACACCCTCTTCTGGAGTGTCTGAAGACAGCTACAGTGTACTTATATCTAATAAATACATAAATAAATAAAAATTTTTTTAAAAGGATAAGAAAGAAAGACCATGCAGGCCTGCCATCCTTATCCTTGTCTGTCTGTCTGATCCCCTGGGAGTGGAGATGGTCCACCATATAGTTGCAGGTAGTTGATCCCAGGTCTTCTGAAGAGGAGACAATGCTGTTAATTGTTCAGCCCTTTCAGTGGCCCCACCCATCTTTAAATTTCTAGAAGTAAATGTGATGCTGTGTTTATGTACATCATATTCAGACCCTTAAAGAGGGATTTATATTCTCCAGAATCTGACACCTTCTTTTGGAGTGTCTATGACGGATACAGTGTACTTATATCTAATAAATACATAAATAAAGAAATAAACATTTTTTAAAAAAGATAAGAAAGAAAGAAAGACCAGGCAGGCCTGCCATCCTTATCTCTGTCTGTCTGTCTGTCTGTCTGATCCTCTGGACCTGGAGATGGGCCACCATAGAGTTGCTTGTAGTTGATCCCAGGTTCTCTGGAAGAGGAGACAATGCTGTTAATTGTTGAGCCCTTTCAGTGGCCCCACCCATCTTTAAATTTTTAGAAGTATATGCGAGGCTGTGTTTATGTACCGAATATGCAGACCATAAGAGGGATTTAGATTCTCCAGAATCTGACACCCTCTTCTGGAGTGTCTGAAGACAGCTACCGTGTACTTATATCTAATAAATTCATAAATAAACAAATAAACATTTTTAAAAAAGGATAATAAAGAAAGAGAGACCAGGCAGGCCTGCTATCCTTGTCTGTCTGTCTGCCTGTCTGATCCCCTGCAACTGTAGATGGGCCACCATATAATTGCTGGTAGTTGATCTCAGGTTCTCTGGAAGAGGAGTAAGTGCTGTTAATTGTTGAGCCTTTTCAGTGGCCCCACCCATCTTTAAATTTTTAGAAGTATATGTGAGGCTGTGTTCATGTACATCATATGCAGACCATAAGAGGGATATAGATTCTCCAGAATCTGACACCCTCTTCGGGAGTGTTTGAAGACAGCTACAGTGTACTTATATCTAATAAATACATACTTAAATTAATAAACATTTTTTAAAAAGGATAAGAAAGAATGAAAGACCAGGTAGGCCTGAAATCCTTAACGCTATCTGTCTGTATGTCTGTCTGTCTGTCTGATCCCCTGGAACTGGAGATGAGCCACCATATAGTTGCTCGTAGTTGATCCCAGGTTCTCCATAAGAGGAGACAATGCTGTTAATTGTTGATCCCTTTCATTGGCCCCACACATCTTTAAATTTTAAGATGTAAATGTGAGGCTGTGTTTATGTACATCATATGCAGACCATAAGAGGGATATAGATTCTCCAGAATCTGACACCTTCTTCTGGAGTGTCTGAAGACAGCTACAGTGTACTTATATCTAATAAATACATAAATAAATAAATAAATAAATAAATAAATAAACATTTTTTAAAGGGATAAGAAAGAAAGAAAAACCAGGCAGGCATGCCATCCTTGTCTGTCTTTCCCTCTGTCTGTCTGTCTTGCCTAGCCCCTTGAGTAGCCTAGCCTAGTCCCTTGCCTTGACTAGCCCAGCCCCTTGCCTAGCCTAGCCTAGCCCAGCCCTGCCTTGCCTAGCCCTGCCTATCCCTGTCTTCAACCAGGCTGGCCTCGAACTCAGAAACTGACTGCCTCTGCCTCCAGAGTGCTCTCATTAAGAGCTCGAGCCACCACTGACTGTTTGGTTTTCTAAGTCTTACATAGGTATGGTCTGTTTCTCAGCTGTGAAACCCTAATTAACACATGCAGTCTGTCCTAGATCAGCCATAGCTACAGACTGAGGCCTTTTCTAAAACAAAACAAAAGAAAACAAAAAATAGAAATAATAAAATAAATAAATTAAGCAACCACATGATATCTTTTCTTTCTTTCAATGATACTCAGAGCTTGAAGCAGTTCACCCATGAGACCTCAGCTCCGGACATTGAGGCTCTTTCCCTAACAAGTATTATGGCTGAACCTGAGGGGTTCTACTGCTGATTTGTGTCCCCCACTTTAAAAAAATAGTTGTTTTCAAAGGCTGCAGGTTCTTAGCTCTGTTCCTTGTTACAGTTGAGTCACAGCCCTGAAAGTTCAGTGGTAGTTAAAGGCACTGAGAAGGGCTTCCTATAGACATCAAAGACCAAGTCTTTGTTTTTAAAAACTTAATCTGGATTCCCCCACCCCCTAGTTTCCTTAGAATTCCTAGAAAGGAAGGCAGGGACCTGGGCAGAAGGGTGCAAGGCTACTGGTGTTTGTAAGTGGTAACAGAAAGCTTTCTCTTGTTGGTACCCTACCCCAAGTTACACTGTCACTTCTTTTTCCTAGTTGTTGTTTTGTCGGTTTGTATTCTCAACATAGACCCTTTTCCTTCCTAACCTTGGCTGTCCTGAACCTTACTGTCCTTGAACTCAGTGATTTGCCTGTCTTGCTGGGATGAAACTGTGAGCTACCATCCAGAAGGAAGCACCCTGCTGAGGTTAGATTGGGGTCTCTTCATTTTCCTCTATGAACATGCATATGGCAGGCCTGTTCTTTCTTTTTTACTTTCCCTTTTCTTTTTAAAGATTTATTTATTTATTATATTTAAGTATGCTGTAGCTATGTTCAGACAGTCCAGAAGAGGGTGTCAGATTCTGAAGAATCTAAATCATTCTTATTGTCTGCATATGATGTATATAAACACAGCCTCACATATACTGAAAAAAAAAAAAGAAAGAAAGATGTGGCTACAGAGAGGGCTCAACAATTAAGAGCATTGTCTCCTCTTCCAGAGAACCTGGGCTCAATTACCAGTATTATATATGGTGGCCCATCTCCAGTTCCAGGGGATCTAATACTCTGTTCTGGAGTCTGTGGGCACAGCATACACATGCAAAACATTCTTACACAATCATTGAGAGAGGAGAGAGAGGGGTTGAGAGAGAGGGGAGGTAATCATACCTCCTGACGAGTTTGAAGACCTGAGCTTCATCACTCACACAAATAAATAAATGCAAAATATTTTTTTATAAATAAACTCTGCCATTGCCCTTTAAAAATTCCTAGAAAACAAGTTTTATAAGCAACAGTTATATTTACTATATCTAAAGGACAGTCATGAGCATATTCAATAAATAGAAAAAGGCCTGTTAGTCTTAGAAATGGAAAAGACAAACCAAGGAAGGTTTGCAATTACATAATGAGGCAGCTCAGCCCAGCTCTAATGTTGGAAATAAGACTCGAGAATAGGATATACCTGAAGACAGCCAGCCATTGTTTTTTGTTTTGGAGGCTGAAAGGATACACCTGAAGACAGCCAATGCTGTGTGATGGTGATCTGGTATTTTTTTTTTTTAATTTTTAAAAACTTTATCACTTTTTATAAAACTTTTATAAAAACTTTTTATTCTTCTTTCTTTCTTTCTTTCTTTTCTTTCTTTCTTTCCTCACCCTAGCCCCTACCCTAGCCCTGTCTTTCATCAGGGTGGCCTGGAACTCAGAAACTGACTGCCTCTGCCTACAGAGTGCTCTCATTAAGAGCTTGAGCCACCACTGAATGTAGAGTTTTCTAAGCCTTACCTTGCTCTTGGTGTCTGTTCTCAGCTGGGAAACCCTAATTAACACAAGTAGGCAGTTCTGGGTCAGCCAGAGCTACAGACTGAGGACTTCTCTAAAAACAAATAAAACAAAACAAAACAACAAATAGAAATAATAAAATACATAAATTAAGCAACCACAGCATAGCTTTTCTCAATCTAGGTGGTACTCAGAAATTCCAGCAGTTGGCCTGTGACACCTCAGCTCAGTATATGTGAGGCTGTGTTTATGTACATCCTATGAAGACCATAAGAGGGATTTTCATTCTCCAGAATCTGACACCCTCCTCTGGGTGTCTAAAGAAAGCTACAGTGTACTTATATCTAAGAAATACATAAAAAAATAAATAAATAAATAAATATATATTTTTTAAAAAGGATAAGAAAGAAAGAAAGACCAGGCAGGCCTGCCATCCTTTTCACTGTCTGTATGTCTGTCTGTCTGATCCCCTGGAACTGGAGATGGGCCACCATATAGTTGCTGGTAGTTGATCCCAGGTACTCTGGAAGAGGAGACAATGCTGTTAATTTTTGAGCCCTTTCAGTGGCGCCACCCATCTTTAAATATTTAGAGGTATATGTGAGGCTGTGTTTATGTACATCATATGCAGACCATAAGAGGGATTTAGATTCTCCAGAATCTGACACCCTCTTCTGGAGTGTCTGAAGACAGCTACAGTGTACTTATATCTAATAAATAAATAGATAAATAAATAATTAAATAAATAAACATATTTTAAAAAGTATAAGAAAGAAAGAAAGACCAGGCAGGCCTGCCATCCATATCTCTGTCTGTCTGTCTGTCTGTCTATCTGATCCCCGGGAACTGGAGATGGGCCACCATATTGTGCTGGTAGTTGATCCAAGGTTCTCTGGAAGAGGAGACAATTCGGTTAATTGTTGAGCCCTTTCAGTGGCCCCACACTTCTTTAAATATTTAGAAGTTTATGTGAGGCTGTGTTTATGTACATCATATTCAGATTATAAGAGGATTTAGATTCTCCAGAATCTGACACCCTCTACTGGAGTGACTGAAGACAGCTACAGTGTACTTATAATAAATAAATAAATAAATAAATAAATAAATAAATAAATAAATAAACATTTTTTAAAAAGGATAAGAAAGAAAGTAAGACCAGGCAGGCCTGCCATCCTTATCTCTGTCTGTCTGTCTGTCTGTCTGATCCCCTGGAACTGGAGTTGGGCTACCATAAAGTTGCTGGTAGTTGATCCCAGGTTCTCTGGAAGAGGAGACAATGCTGTTAATTGTTGAGCCCTATCAGTGGCCCTACCCATCTTTAAATATTTAGAAGTATATGTGAGGCTGTGTTTATGTACATCATATGCAGACCATAAGAGGGATTTAGATTCTCCAGAATCTGACACCCTCTTCTGGAGTGTCTGAAGACAGCTACAGTGTACTTATATCTAATAAATACATAAATAAATAAATAAATAAAAAATAAATAAACATTATTTAAACCGGATAAGAAAAAAAGAAAGACCAGGCAGGCCTACCATCCTTATCTCTGTCTGTCTGTCTGTCAGTCGTTCTGATCCCCTGGAACTGGAGATGGGCCACCATATAGGTGCTGGTAGTTGATCCCAGGTTCTCTGGAATAGGAGACAATGCTGTTAATTGTTGAGCGCTTTCAGTGGCCCCACCCATCGTTAAATTTTTAGTAGTATATGTGAGGCTGTGTTTATGTACATCATATGCAGACCATAAGAGGGATTTAGATTCTCCAGAATCTGACACCCTCTTCTGGAGTGTCTGAAGACAGCTACAGTGTACTTATATCTAATAAATACATAAATAAATAAACATTTTTTAAAAAGAATAAGAAAGAAAGAAAGACCAGGCAGGCCTGCCATCCTAATCTCTGTCAGTCTGTCTGTCTGTCAGACTGTCTGATCCCTTGGAACTGTAGATGGGCCACCATATAGTTGCTGTTAGTTGATCCCAGGTTCTCTGGAAGAGGAGACAATGCTATTAATTGTTGAGCCCTTTCAGTGGCTCCACCTATCTTTAAATTTTTAGAAGTATATGTTAGGCTGTGTTTATGTACATCATATGCAGACCATAAGAGGGATTTAGATTCTCCAGTATCTGACACCCTCTTCTGGATTGTCTGAAGACAACTACAGTGTACTTATATCTAATGAATACATACATATATAAATAAATAAATAAATAAATAAATAAATAAATAAACATTATTTTAAAAGGATAAGAAAGAAAGAAAGGAAGACAAAGCAGGCCTGCCATACTTATCTCTGTCTGTCTGTCTGTCTGTCTGATCCACTGGAACTGGAGATGGGCCACCTTGTATGTGCTGGTAGTTGATCCCAGTTTCTCTGGAAGAGGAGACAATGCTGTTAATTGTTAAGCCCTTCCAGTGGCCCCACCCATTTTTAATTTTTACAAGTATATGTGAGGCTGTGTTTATGTACATCATATTCAGACCATAAGAGGGATTTAGATTCTCCAGAATCTGACACCATCTTCTGGAGTGTCTGAAGACGGCTACAGTGTACTTATATCTAATAAACACATAAATAAATAAATAAATGAATAAATAAACATTTTTTAAAAAGTATAAGAAATAAAGAAAGACCAGTCAGGCCTGCCATCCATATCTCTGTCTCTCTGTCTGTCTGTCTGTCTGATCCACTGGAACTGGAGATGGGCCACCATAAGGTGCTGGTAGTTTATCCCAGGTTCTCTGAAAGAGGAGACAATGCTGTTAATTGTTGAGCCCTTTCAGTGGCCCCACACAGCTTTAAATTTTTAGAAGTATATGTGAGGATGTGTTTATGTACATCATATGCAGACCATAAAAGGGATTTAGATTCTCCAGAATCTGACACCCTCTTCTGGAGTGTCTGAAGACAGCTACGGTGTACTTATATCTAATAAATACATAAATAAATATATAAATAAACATTTTTAAAAAAGGATAATAAAGAAAGAAAGACCAGGCAGGCCTGCCATCCTTATCACTGTCTGTATGTCTGTGTGTCTGATCCCCCGGAACTGGAGATGGGCCACCATATAGTTGCTGGTATTTGATCCCAGGTCCTCTGGAAGAGGAGACAATGCTGTTAATTGTTGAGCTTTTAGAGTGGCCCCACCCTTCTTTAAATTTTTAGAAGTATATGTGAGGCTGTGTTTATGTACATCATATGCAGACCATAAGAGGGATTTAGATTCTCCAGAATCTGACACCCTCTTCTGGAGTGTCTGAACAGCTACAGTGTACTTATATCTAATAATAAATAAATAAATAAATAAATAAATAAATAAATAAACAAACATTTTTTTTAAAAAAAGGATAAGAAAGAAAGAAAGACCAGGCAGGCCTGAAATCCTTATCACTGTCTGTCTGTCTGTCTGTCTGTCTGATCCCCTGGAACTGGAGATGGGCCACATTTTAGGTGCTGGTAGTTGATCCCAGTTTCTCTGGAAGAGGAGACAATGCTGTTAATTGTTGAGTCCTTTCAGTGGCCCCACCTATTTATAATTTTTAGAAGTATATGTGAGGCTGTGTTTATGTACATCATATTCAGACCATAAGAGGGATTTAGATTCTCTAGAATCTGACACCCTCTTCTGGAGTGTCTGAAGACGGCTACAGTGTACTTATATCTAATAAATACATAAATAAATAAATAAATAAATAAATAAATAAATAAATAAATAAATTAATTAACATTTTTTAGAAAGTATAAGAAATAAAGAAAGACCAGGCAGGCCTGCCATCCTTATCTGTCTCTATGTCTGTCTGTCTGTCTGTCTGATCCACTGGAACTGGAGATGGGCCACCATAAGGTGCTGGTAGTTTATCCCAGGTTCTCTGAAAGAGGAGACAATGCTGTTAATTGTTGAGCCCTCTCAGTGGCCCCACACATCTTTAAATTTTTAGAAGTATATGCGAGGCTGTGTTTATGTACATCATATGCAGACCATAATAGGGATTTAGATTCTCCAGAATCTGACACCCTCTTCTGGAGTGTCTGAAGACAGCTACAGTGTACATATATCTAATAAATACATACATAAATATATAAATAAACATTTTTTAAAAGGATAAGAAAGAAAGAAAGACCAGGCAGGCCTGCCATCCTTATCACTGTCTGTATGTCTGTCTGTCTGATCCCCTGGAACTGGAGATGGGCTACCATATAGTTGCTGGTAGTTGATCCCAGGTACTCTGGAAGAGGAGACAATGCTGTTAATTGTTGAGCTTTTAGAGTGGCCCCACCCTTCTTTAAATTTTTAGAAGTATATGTGAGGCTGTGTTTATGTACATCATATGCAGACCATAAGAGGGATTTAGATTCTCCAGAATCTGACACCCTCTTCTGGAGTGTCTGAACAGCTACAGTGTACTTATATCTAATAAATAAATAAATAAATAAATAAATAAATAAATAAATAAATAAACGAACATTTTTTTAAAAAAAGGATAAGAAAGAAAGAAAGACCAGGCAGGCCTGCCATCCTTATCACTGTCTGTCTGTCTGTCTGTCTGATCCCCTGGAACTGGAGATGGGCCACCTTTTAGGTGCTGGTAGTTGATCCCAGGTTCTCTGGAAGAGGAGACAATGCTGTTAATTGTTGAGTCCTTTCAGTGGCCCCACCTATTTATAATTTTTAGACGTATATGTTAGGCTGTGTTTATGTACATCATATTCAGACCATAAGAGGGATTTAGATTCTCTAGAATCTGACACCCTCTTCTGGAGTGTCTGAAGACGGCTACAGTCTACTTATATCTAATAAATAAATAAATAAATAAATAAATAAATAAATAAATAAACAATTTTTAAAAAGTATAAGAAATAAAGAAAGACCAGGCAGGCCTGCCATCCTTATCTCTGTCTCTCTGTCTGTCTGTCTGTCTGTCTGATCCACTGGAACTGGAGATGGGCCACCATAAGGTGCTGGTAGTTTATCCCAGGTTCTCTGAAAGAGGAGACAATGCTGTTAATTGTTGAGCCCTCTCAGTGGCCCCACACATCTTTAAATTTTTAGAAGTATATGCGAGGCTGTGTTTATGTACATCATATGCAGACCATAACAGGGATTTAGATTCTCCAGAATCTGACACCCTCTTCTGGAGTGTCTGAAAGCAGCTACAGTGTACATATATCTAATAAATACATAAATAAATATATGAATAAACATTTTTTAAAAAAGGATAAGAAAGAAAGAAAGACCAGGCAGGCCTGCCATCCTTATCACTGTCTGTATGTCTGTCTGTCTGATCCCCTGGAACTGGAGATGGGCCACCATATAGTTGCTGTTAGTTGATCCCAGGTACTCTGGAAGAGGAGACAATGCTGTTAATTGTTGAGCTTTTAGAGTGGCCCCACCCTTCTATAAATTTTTAGAAATATATGTGAGGCTGTGTTTATGTACATCATATGCAGACCATAAGAGGGATTTAGATTCTCCAGAATCTGACACCCTCTTCTGGAGTGTCTGAACAGCTACAGTGTACTTATATCTAATAATAAATAAATAAATAAATAAATAAATAAATAAATAAATAAATAAATAAACGAACATTTTTTAAAAAAAGGATAAGAAAGAAAGAAAGACCAGGCAGGCCTGCCATCCTTATCACTGTCTGTCTGTCTGTCTGTCTGATCCCCTGGAACTGGAGATGGGCCACCTTTTAGGTGCTGGTAGTTGATCCCAGGTTCTCTGGAAGAGGAGACAATGCTGTTAATTGTTGAGTCCTTTCAGTGGCCCCACCTATTTATAATTTTTAGACGTATATGTTAGGCTGTGTTTATGTACATCATATTCAGACCATAAGAGGGATTTAGATTCTCTAGAATCTGACACCCTCTTCTGGAGTGTCTGAAGACGGCTACAGTCTACTTATATCTAATAAATAAATAAATAAATAAATAAATAAATAAATAAATAAATAAACAATTTTTAAAAAGTATAAGAAATAAAGAAAGACCAGGCAGGCCTGCCATCCTTATCTCTGTCTCTCTGTCTGTCTGTCTGTCTGTCTGATCCACTGGAACTGGAGATGGGCCACCATAAGGTGCTGGTAGTTTATCCCAGGTTCTCTGAAAGAGGAGACAATGCTGTTAATTGTTGAGCCCTCTCAGTGGCCCCACACATCTTTAAATTTTTAGAAGTATATGCGAGGCTGTGTTTATGTACATCATATGCAGACCATAACAGGGATTTAGATTCTCCAGAATCTGACACCCTCTTCTGGAGTGTCTGAAAGCAGCTACAGTGTACATATATCTAATAAATACATAAATAAATATATGAATAAACATTTTTTTAAAAAGGATAAGAAAGAAAGAAAGACCAGGCAGGCCTGCCATCCTTATCACTGTCTGTATGTCTGTCTGTCTGATCCCCTGGAACTGGAGATGGGCCACCATATAGTTGCTGTTAGTTGATCCCAGGTACTCTGGAAGAGGAGACAATGCTGTTAATTGTTGAGCTTTTAGAGTGGCCCCACCCTTCTATAAATTTTTAGAAGTATATGTGAGGCTGTGTTTATGTACATCATATGCAGACCATAAGAGGGATTTAGATTCTCCAGAATCTGACACCCTCTTCTGGAGTGTCTGAACAGCTACAGTGTACTTATATCTAATAATAAATAAATAAATAAATAAATAAATAAATAAATAAATAAACGAACATTTTTTTTAAAAAAGGATAAGAAAGAAAGAAAGACCAGGCAGGCCTGCCATCCTTATCACTGTCTGTCTGTCTTTCTGTCTGATCCCCTGGAACTGGAGATGGGCCACCTTTTAGGTGCTGGTAGTTGATCCCAGGTTCTCTGGAAGAGGAGACAATGCTGTAAATTGTTGAGTCCTTTCAGTGGCCCCACCTATTTATAATTTTTAGAAGTATATGTGAGGCTGTGTTTATGTACATCATATTCAGACCATAAGAGGGATTTAGATTCTCTAGAATCTGACACCCTCTTCTGGAGTGTTTTAAGACGGCTACAGTGTACTTATATCTAATAAATAAATAAATAAATAAATAAATAAATAAATAAATAAATAAAATATAAACATTTTTTTTAAAATATAAGAAATAAAGAAAGACCAGGCAGGCCTGCCATCCATATCTCTGTCTCTCTGTCTGTCTGTCTGTCTGATCCCCTGGAACTGGAGATGGGCCACCATAAGGTGCTGGTAGTTTATCCCAGGTTCTCTGAAAGAGGAGACAATGCTGTTAATTGTTGAGCCCTCTCAGTGGCCCCACACATCTTTAAATTTTTAGAAGTACATGCAAGGCTGTGTTTATGTACCGAATATGCAGACCATAAGAGGGATTTAGATTCTCCAGAATCTGACACCCTCTTCTGGAGTGTCTGAAGACAGCTACAGTGTACATATATCTAATAAATACATACATGAATATATAAATAAACATTTTTTTAAAAGGATAAGAAAGAAAGAAAGACCAGGCAGGCCTGCCATCCTTATCACTGTCTGTATGTCTGTCTATCTGCTCCCCTGGAACTGGAGATGGGCCACCATATAGTTGCTGGTAGTTGATCCCAGGTACTCTGGAAGAGGAGACAATGCTGTTAATTGTTGAGCTTTTAGAGTGGCCCCACCCTTCTTTAAATTTTTAGAAGTATATGTGAGGCTGTGTTTATGTACATCATATGCAGACCATAAGAGGGATTTAGATTCTCCAGAATCTGACACCCTCTTCTAGAGTGTCTGAACAGCTACAGTGTACTTATATCTAATAAATAAATAAATAAATAAATAAATAAACGAAAAATTTTTTAAAAAGGATAAGAAAGAAAGAAAGACCAGGCAGGCCTGCCATCCTTATCACTGTCTGTCTGTCTGTCTGTCTGATCCCCTGGAACTGTAGATGGGCCACCTTTTAGGTGCTGGTAGTTGATCCCAGGTTCTCTGGAAGAGGAGACAATGCTGTTAATTGTTGAGTCCTTTCAGTGGCCCCACCTATTTATAATTTTTAGACGTATATGTGAGGCTGTGTTTATGTACATCATATTCAGACCATAAGAGGGATTTAGATTCTCTAGAATCTGACACCCTCTTCTGGAGTGTCTGAAGACGGCTACAGTGTACTTATATCTAATAAATACATAAATAAATAAATAAATAAATAAATAAATAAACAATTTTTAAAAAGTATAAAAAATAAAGAAAGACCAGGCAGGCCTGCCATCCTTATCTCTGTCTCTCTGTCTGTCTGTCTGTCTGTCTGATCCACTGGAACTGGAGATGGGCCACCATAAGGTGCTGGTAGTTTATTCCAGGTTCTCTGAAAGAGGAGACAATGCTGTTAATTGTTGAGCCCTCTCAGTGGCCCCACACATCTTTAAATTTTTAGAAGTATATGCAAGGCTGTGTTTATGTACATCATATGCAGACCATAACAGGGATTTAGATTCTCCAGAATCTGACACCCTCTTCTGGAGTGTCTGAAAGCAGCTACAGTGTACATATATCTAATAAATACATAAATAAATATATAAATAAACATTTTTTTAAAAAGGATAAGAAAGAAAGAAAGACCAGGCAGGCCTGCCATCCTTATCACTGTCTGTATGTCTCTCTGTCTGATCCCCTGGACCTGGAGATGGGCCACCATATAGTTGCTGGTAGTTGATCCCAGGTACTCTGGAAGAGGAGACAATGCTGTTAATTGTTGAGCTTTTAGAGTGGCCCCACCCTTCTTTAAATTTTTAGAAGTATATGTGAGGCTGTGTTTATGTACATCATATGCATACCATAAGTGGGATTTAGATTCTCCAGAATCTGACACCCTCTTCTGGAGTGTCTGAACATCTACAGTGTACTTATATTTAATAATAAATGAATAAATAAATAAATAAATAAATAAATAAATAAATAAACATTTTTTTAAAAAAAGGATAAGAAAGAAAGACCAGGCAGGCCTGCCATCCTTATCACTGTCTGTCTCTCTGTCTGTCTGATCCCCTGGAACTGGAGATGGGCCACCTTTTAGGTGCTGGTAGTTGATCCCAGGTTCTCTAGAAGAGGAGACAATGCTGTTAATTGTTGAGTGCTTTCAGTGGCCCCACATATTTATAATTTTTAGAAGTATATGTGAGGCTGTGTTTATGTACATCATATTCAGACCATAAGAGGGATTTAGATTCTCTAGAATATGACACCCTCTTCTGGAGTGTCTGAAGACGGCTATAGTGTACTTATATCTAATAAATAAATAAATAAATAAATAAATAAATAAATAAATAAATAAACAAACATTTTTTAAAAAGTATAAGAAATAAAGAAAGACCAGGCAGGCCTGCCATCCTTATCTCTGTCTCTCTGTCTGTCTGTCTGTCTGTCTGATCCACTGGAACTGGAGATGGGCCACCATAAGGTGCTGGTAGTTTATCCCAGGTTTCTGAAAGAGGAGACAATGCTGTTACTTGTTGAGCCCTCTCATTGGCCCCACACATTTTAAATTTTTAGAAGTATATGTGAGGCTGTGTTTATGTACATCATATGCAGACCATAAGAGGGATTTAGATTCTCCAGAATCTGACACCCTCTTCTGGGGTGTCTGAAGACAGCTACAGTGTACTTATATCTAATAAATACATAAATAAATATATAAATAAACATTTTTTGAAAAGGATAAGAAAGAAAGAATGACCAGGCAGGCCTGCCATCCTTATCACTGTCTGTATGTCTGTCTGTCTGATCCCCTGGAACTGGAGATGGGCCACCATATAGTTGCTGGTAGCTGATCCCAAGTACTCTGGAAGAGGAGACAATGCTGTTAATTGTTGAGCTTTTAGAGTGCTCCAACCCTTTTTAAATTTTTAGAAGTATATGTGAGGCTGTGTTTATGTACATCATATGCAGACCATAAGAGAGATTTAGATTCTCCAGAATCTGACACCCTCTTCTGGAGTGTCTGAACAGCTACAGTGTACTTATATCTAATAATAAATAAATAAATAAATAAATAAATAAATAAATAAATAAATAAACATTTTTTTAAAAAAAGGATAAGAAAGAAAGAAAGACCAGGCAGGCCTGCCATCCTTATCACTGTCTGTCTGTCTGTCTGTCTGATCCCCTGGAACTGGAGATGGGCCACCTTTTAGGTGCTGGTAGTTGATCCCAGGTTCTCTGGAACAGGAGACAATGCTGTTAATTGTTGAGTCCTTTCAGTGGCCCCACCTATTTATAATTTTTAGACGTATATGTGAGGCTGTGTTTATGTACATCATATTCAGACCATAAGAGGGATTTAGATTCTCTAGAATCTGACACCCTCTTCTGGAGTGTCTGAAGACGGCTACAATGTACTCATATCTAATAAATACATACATAAATAAATAAATAAATAAATAAACATTTTTTAAAAAGTATAAGAAATATAGAAAGACCAGGCAGACCTGCCATCCTTATCTCTGTCTCTCTGTCTGTCTGTCTGTCTGTCTGATCCACTGGAACTGGAGATGGGCCACCAGAAGGTGCTGGTAGTTTATCCCAGGTTCTCTGAAAGAGGAGACAATGCTGTCAATTGTTGAGCCCTCTCAGTGGCCCCACACATCTTTAAATTTTTAGAAGTATATGTGAGGCTCTGTTTATGTACATCATATGCAGACCATAAGAGGGATTTAGATTCTCCAGAATCTGACACCCTCTTCTGGAGTGTCTGAAGACAGCTACAGTGTACTTATATCTAATAAATACATGAATAAATATATAAATAAACATTTTTTTAAAAAGGATAAGAAAGAAAGAAAGACCAGGCAGGCCTGCCATCCTTATCACTGTCTGTCTGTCTGTCTGTCTGATCCCCTGGAACTGGAGATGGGCCACAATATAGTTGCTGGTAGTTGATCCCAGGAACTCTGGAAGAGGAGAAAATGCTGTTAATTGTTGAGTCCTTTCAGTGGCCCCACCTATTTATAATTTTTAGACGTATATGTGAGGCTGTGTTTATGTACATCATATTCAGACCATAAGAGGGATTTAGATTCTCTAGAATCTGACACCCTCTTCTGGAGTGTCTGAAGACGGCTACAATGTACTCATATCTAATAAATACATAAATAAATGAATAAATAAATAAATAAACATTTTTTAAAAAGTATAAGAAATATAGAAAGACCAGGCAGACCTGCCATCCTTATCTCTGTCTCTCTGTCTGTCTGTCTGTCTGTCTGATCCACTGGAACTGGAGATGGGCCACCAGAAGGTGCTGGTAGTTTATCCCAGGTTCTCTGAAAGAGGAGACAAAGCTGTCAATTGTTGAGCCCTCTCAGTGGCCCCACACATCTTTAAATTTTTAGAAGTATATGTGAGGCTCTGTTTATGTACATCATATGCAGACCATAAGAGGGATTTAGATTCTCCAGAATCTGACACCCTCTTCTGGAGTGTCTGAAGACAGCTACAGTGTACTTATATCTAATAAATACATAAATAAATAAATAAATAAACATTTTTTTTAAAAAGGATAAGAAAGAAAGAAAGACCAGGCAGGCCTGCCATCCTTATCACTGTCTGTATGTCTGTCTGTCTGATCCCCTGGAACTGGAGATGGGACACCATATAGTTGCTGGTAGTTGATCCCAGGTACTCTGGAAGAGGAGACAATGCTGTTAATTGTTGAGCTTTTAGAGTGGCCCCACCTTTCTTTAATTTTTAGAAGTATATGTGAGGCTGTGTTTATGTACATCATATGCAGACCATAAGAGGGATTTAGATTCTCCAGAATCTGACACCCTCTTCTGGAGTGTCTGAACAGCTACAGTGTACTTATATCTAATAATAAATAAATAAATAAATAAATAAATAAATAAATAAATAAATAAATAAACATTTTTTTAAAAAAGGATAAGAAAGAAAGATAGACCAGGCAGGCCTGCCATCCTTATCACTGTCTGTCTGTCTGTCTGTCTGATCCCCTGGAACTGGAGATGGGCCACCTTTTAGGTGCTGGTAGTTGATCCCAGGTTCTCTGGAAGAGGAGACAATGCTGTTAATTGTTGAGTCCTTTCAGTGGCCCCACCTATTTATAATTTTTAGAAGTATATGTGAGGCTGTGTTTATGTACATCATATTCAGACCATAAGAGGGATTTAGATTCTCTAGAATCTGACACCCTCTTCTGGAGTGTCTGAAGACGGCTACAGTGTACTTATATCTAATAAATACATAAATAAATAAATAAATAAACATTTTTTAAAAAGTATAAGAAATAAAGAAAGACCAGGCAGACCTGCCATCCTTATCTCTGTCTCTCTGTCTCTCTGTCTGTCTGTCTGATCCACTGGAACTGGAGATGGGCCACCATAAGGTGCTGGTAGTTTATCCCAGGTTCTCTGAAAGAGGAGACAATGCTGTTAATTGTTGAGCCCTCTCAGTGGCCCCACACATCTTTAAATTTTTAGAAGTATATGTGAGGCTTTGTTTATGTACATCATATACAGACCATAAGAGGGATTTAGATTCTCCAGAATCTGACACCCTCTTCTGGAGTGTCTGAAGACAGCTACAGTGTACTTATATCTAATAAATACATAAATAAATATATAAATAAACATTTTTTTAAAAAGGATAAGAAAGAAAGAAAGACCAGGCAGGCCTGCCATCCTTATCACTGTCTGTATGTCTGTCTGTCTGATCCTCTGGAACTGGAGATGAACCACCATATAGTTGCTGGTAGTTGATCCCAGGTACTCTGGAAGAGGAGACAATGCTGTTAATTGTTGAGCTTTTAGAGTGGCCCCACCCTTCTTTAAATTTTTAGAAGTATATGTGAGGCTGTGTTTATGTACATCATATGCAGTCCATAAGAGGGATTTAGATTCTCCAGAATATGACACCCTCTTCTGAAGTGTCTGAAGACAGCTACAGTGTACTTATATCTGATAAATATATATATAAATAAATAAACATTTTTAAAATGTATAAGAAGAAAGCAAAACCAGGAAGGCCTGCAATCCTTGTCTGTCTGTCTGTATGTCTGTCTGTCTGATCGCCTGGAACTGGAGATGGGCCACAATATAGTTGCTGGTAGTTGATCCCAGGTCCTCTGGAAGAGGAGACAATGCTGTTAATTGTTGAGCCCTTTCAGTGGCCCCAACCATCTTTAAATTTTTAGAAGTATATGTGATGCTGTGTTTATGTACATCATATGCAGACCATAAGAGGGATATAGATTCTCCAGAATCTGACACCCTCTTCTGGAGAGTCTGAAGACAGCTACAGTGTACTTATATCTAATAAATACATAAATAAATAAATAAATAAATAAATAAATAAATTAATGAATAAATAAATAAATAAACAATTTTAAAAAGGATAAGAAAGGGACAAATTTCAGGCAGGCCTGCCATCCTTATCTCTGTCTGTCTGTCTGTCTGTCTGATCCCCTGCAACTGGAGATGGGCCACCACATAGTTGCTGGTAGTTGATCCCACGTTCTCTGGAAGAGGAGACAACGGTGTTAATTGTTGAGCCCTTTCAGTGGGCCCACCCATCTTTAAATATTTAGAAGTATATGTGAGGCTGTGTTTATGTACATCATATGCAGACCATAAGAGCGATTTAGATTCTACAGAAGATGACACCCTCTTCTAGAGTGTCTGAAGACAGCTACAGTGTACTTATATCTAATAAATACATAAATAAATAAATAAATAAATAAATAAATAAATAAATAAACATTTTTTTAAAAGTATAAGAAAGAAAGAAAGACCAGGCAGGCCTCCATCCTTACCTCTGTCAGTCTGTCTGTCTGTCTGATCGCCTGGAACTGGAGATGGGCCACCTTTTAGGTGCTGGTAGTTGATCCCAGGTTCTCTGGAATAAGAGACAATGGTGTTAATTGTTGAGCCCTTTCAGTGGGCCCACCCATCTTTAAATTTTTAGAAGTATATGTGAGGCTGTGTTTGTGTACATCATATGCAGACCATAAGAGGGATTTAGATTCTCCAGAATATGACACCCTCTTCTGAAGTGTCTGAAGACAGCTACAGTGTACTTATATCTAATAAATATATATATAAATAAATAAACATTTTTAAAATGTATAAGAAAGAAAGAAAAACCAGGCAGGCCTGCAATCCTTGTCTGTCTGTGTGTATATATGTCTGTCTGATCGCCTGGAACTGGAGATGGGCCACAATATAGTTGCTGGTAGTTGATCCCTGGTCCTCTGGAAGAGAAGACAATGCTGTTAATTGTTGAGCCCTTTCAGTGGCCCCAACCATCTTTAAATTTTTAGAAGTATATGTGAGGCTGTGTTTATGTACATCATATGCAGACCATAAGAGGGATATAGATTCTCCAGAATCTGACACCCTTTTCTGGAGAGTCTGAAGACAGCTACAGTGTACTTATATCTAATAAATAAATAAATAAATAAATAAATAAATAAATAAATAAATAAACATTTTTTAAAAGTATAAGAAAGAAAGAAAGACCAGGCAGGCCTCCATCCTTATCTCTGTCTGTGTGTCTGTCTGTCTGATACCCTGGAACTGGAGATGGGCCACCATATAGTTGCTGGTAGTTTATCCAAGGTTCTCTGGAAGAGGAGACAATGCTGTTAATTGTTGAGCCCTTTCAGTGGCCCCACCCATCTTTAAATTTTTAGAAGTATATGCAAGGCTGTGTTTATGTACCGAATATGCAGACCATAAGAGGGATTTAGATTCTCCAGAATCTGACACCCTCTTTTGGAGTGTCTGAAGACAGCTACAGTGTACTTATATCTAATAAATTCATAAATAAACAAATAAACATTTTTATAAAAGGATAATAAAGAAAGAGAGACCAGGCAGGCCTGCCATCCTTGTCTGTCTGTCTGTCTGTCTGATCCCCTGGAACTGGAGATGGGCCACCATATAATTGCTGGTAGTTGATCCCAGGTTCTCTGGAAGAGGAGTCAGTGCTGTTAATTGTTGAGCCCTTTCAGTGGCCCCACCCATCTTTAAATTTTTAGAAGTATATGTGAGGCTGTGTTCATATACATCATATGCAGACCATAAGAGGGATATAGATTCTCCAGAATCTGACACCCTCTTCGGGAGTGTTTGACGACAGCTACAGTGTACATATATCTAATAAATACATAAATAAATAAATAAATAAATAAATAAACAAACATTTTTTAAAAGGGATAAGAAAGAAAGAAAAACCAGGCAGGCCTGCCATCCTTGTCTGTCCTTCTGTCTGTCTGTCTGTCTTGCCTAGCCCCTTGAGTAGCCTAGCCTAGTCCCTTGCCTTGACTAGCCCAGCCCCTTGCCTAGCCCAGCCTAGCCCAGCCCTGCCTTGCCTAGCCCTGCCTATCCCCGTCTTTAACCAGGCTGGCCTCGAACTCAGAAACTGACTGCCTCTGCCTCCAGAGTGCTCTCATCAAGAGCTCGAGCCACCACTGACTGTTGGGTTTTCTAAGTCTTACATAGGTATGGTCCTTTTCTCAGCTGTGAAACCCTAATTAACACATGTAGTCTGTCCTAGGTCAGCCATAGCTACAGACTGAGGCCTTTGCTAAAACAAAACAAAAGAAAACAAAAAATGAAATAATAAAATAAATAAATTAAGCAACCACATGATATCTTTTCTTTCTTTCAATGATACTCAGAGCTTGAAGCAGTTCACCCATGAGACCTCAGCTCCGGACATTGAGGCTCTTTCCCTAACAAGTATTATGGCTGAACCTGAGGGGTTCTACTGCTGATTTGTGTCCCCCACTTTAAAAAAATAGTTGTTTTCAAAGGCTGCAGGTTCTTAGCCCTGTTCCTTGTTACAGTTGAGTCACAGCCCTGAAAGTTCAGTGGTAGTTAAAGGCACTGAGAAGGGCTTCCTATAGACATCAAAGACCAAGTCTTTGTTTTTAAAAAGTTAATCTGGATTCCCCCACACCCTGGCATCCTTAGAATTCCTAGAAAGGAAGGCAGGGACCTGGGCAGAAGTGTGCAAGGCTACTGGTGTTTGTAAGTGGTAACAGAAAGCTTTCTCTTGTTGGTACCCTACCCCAAGTTACACTGTCACTTCTTTTTCCTAGTAATTGTTTTGTCGGTTTGTATTCTCAACATAGACCCTTTTCCTTCCTAACCTTGGCTGTCCTGAACCTTACTGTCCTTGAACTCAGTGATTTGCCTGTCTTGCTGGGATGAAACTGTGAGCTACCATCCAGAAGGAAGCACCCTGCTGAGGTTAGATTGGGGTCTCTTCCATTTTCCTCTATGAACATGCATATGGCAGGCCTGATCTTTCTTTTTTACTTTTCCCTTTCTTTTTAAAGATTTATTTATTTATTATATTTAAGTATGCTGTAGCTATCTTCAGACAGTCCAGAAGAGGGTGTCAGATTCTGAAGAATCTAAATCATTCTTATTGTCTGCATATGATGTATATAAACACAGCCTCACACATACTCAAAAAAAAAAAAAAGAAAAAGAAAGATGTGGCTACAGAGAGGGCTCAACAATTAAGAGCATTGTCTCCTATTCCAGAGAACCTGTGCTCAATTACCAGTATTATATATGGTGGCCCATCTCCAGTTCCAGGGGATCTAATACTCTGTTCTGGAGTCTGTGGGCACAGCATACACATGCAAAACATTCTTACACAATCATTGAGAGAGGAGAGAGAGGGGTTGAGAGAGAGGGGAGGTAATCATACCTCCTGACGAGTTTGAAGACCTGAGCTTCATCACTTACACAAATGAATAAATGCAAAATATTTTTTTATAAATAAACTCTGCCATTGCCCTTTAAAATTCCTAGAAAACAAGTTTTATAAGCAACAGTTATATTTACTATATCTAAAGGACAGTCATGAGCATATTCAATAAATAGAAAAAGGCCTGTTAGTCTTAGAAATGGAAAAGACAAACCAAGGAAGGTTTGCAATTACATAATGAGGCAGCTCAGCCCAGCTCTAAGGTTGGAAATAAGACTCGAGAATAGGATACACCTGAAGACAGCCAGCCATTGTTTTTTGTTTTGGAGGCTGAAAGGATACACCTGAAGACAGCCAATGCTGTGTGATGGTGATCTGGTATTTTTTTTTTAATTTTTAAAAACTTTAACACTTTTTATAAAACTTTTATAAAAACTTTTTATTATAAACTTTCCTTTCTTTCTTTCCTCACCCTAGCCCCTACCCTAGCCCTGTCTTTCACCAGGGTGGCCTCAAATTCAGAAACTGACTGCCTCTGCCTACAGAGTGCTCTCATTAAGAGCTTGAGCCACCACTGAATGTAGGGTTTTCTAAGCCTTACCTTGCTCTTGGTGTCTGTTCTCAGCTGTGAAACCCTAATTAACACAAGTAGGCAGTCCTGGGTCAGCCAGAGCTACAGACTGAGGACTTCTCTAAAAACAAATAAAATAAAACAAAACAACAAATAGAAATAATAAAATACATAAATTAAGCAACCACAGCATAGCTTTTCTCTATCTAGGTGGTACTCAGAAATTCCAGAAGTTGGCCTGTGACACCTCAGCTCAGTATATGTGAGGCTGTGTTTATGTACATCATATGCAGACCATAAGAGGGATTTACATTACCAGAATCTGACACCCTCCTCTGGAGTGTCTAAAGAAAGCTACAGTGTACTTATATCTAAGAAATACATAAATAAATAAATAAATAAATAAATATTTTTTAAAAAGGATAAGAAAGAAAGAAAGACCAGGCAGGCCTGCCATCCTTATCTCTGTCTGCCTGTCTGTCTGATCCCCTGGAACTGGAGATGGGCCATCTTGTAGGTGCTGGTAGTTGATCCCACGTTCTCTGGAAGAGGAGACAATGCTGTTAATTGTTGAGCCCTTTCAGTGGCCCCACCAATTTTTAATTTTTAGAAGTATATGTGAGGCTGTGTTTATGTACATCATATTCAAATCATAAGAGGGATTTATTCTCCAGAATCTGACACCCTCTTCTGGAGTGTCTGAAGACGGCTACAGTGTATTTATATCTAATAAATACATAAATAAATAAATAAATAAACATTTTTTAAAAAGTATAAGAAATAAAGAAAGACCAGGCAGGCCTTCCATCCTTATCTCTGTCTCTCTGTCTGTCTGTCTGTCTGATCCACTGGAACTGGAGATGGGCCACCATAAGGTGCTGGTAGTTTATCCCAGGTTCTCTGAAAGAGGAGACAATGCTGTTAATTGTTGAGCCCTCTCACTGTCCCCACACATCTTTAAATTTTTAGAAGTATATGTGAGGCCTTGTTTATGTACATCATATGAAGACCATAAGAGGGATTTAGATTCTCCAGAATCTGACACCCTCTTCTGGAGTGTCTAAAGACAGCTACAGTGTACTTATATCTAATAAATATATAAATAAATAAATAAATAAATAAACAAACATTTTTTTTAAAAAGGATAAGAAAGAAAGAAAGACCAGGCAGGCCTGCCATCCTTATCACTGTCTGTATGTCTCTCTGTCTGATCCCCTGGAACTGGAGATGGGCCACCATATAGTTGCTGGTAGTTGATCCCAGGTACTCTGGAAGAGGAGACAATGCTGTTAATTGTTGAGCTTTTAGAGTGGCCCCACCCTTCTTTAAATTTTTAGAAGTATATGTGAGGCTGTGTTTATGTACATCATATGCAGACCATAAGAGGGATATAGATTCTCCAGAATCTGACACCCTCTTCTGGAGTGTCTGAAGACAGCTACAGTGTACGTATATCTAATAAATACATAAATAAATAAATAAATAAATAAACAAACATTTTTTAAAAGGGATAAGAAAGAAAGAAAAACCAGGCAGGCCTGCCATCCTTGTCTGTCCTTCTCTCTGTCTGTCTGTCTTGTCTATCCCCTTGAGTAGCCTATCCTAGTCCCTTGCCTTGACTAGCCCAGCCCCTTGCCTAGCCTAGCCTAGCCCAGCCCTGCCTTGCCTAGCCCTGCCTATCCCTGTCTTTAACCAGGCTGGCCTCGAACTCAGAAACTGACTGCCTCTGCCTCCAGAGTGCTCTCATTAAGAGCTGGAGCCACCACTGACTGTTGGGTTTTCTAAGTCTTACATAGGTATGGTCTGTTTCTCAGCTGTGAAACCCTAATTAACACATGTAGTCTGTCCTAGGTCAGCCATAGCTACAGACTGAGGCCTTTGCTAAAACAAAACAAAAGAAAACAAAAAATAGAAATAATAAAATAAATAAATTAAGCAACCACATGATATCTTTTCTTTCTTTCAATGATACTCAGAGCTTGAAGCAGTTCACCCATGAGACCTCAGCTCCGGACATTGAGTCTCTTTCCCTAACAAGTATTATGGCTGAACCTGAGGGGTTCTACTGCTGATTTGTGTCCCCCACTTTAAAAAAATAGTTGTTTTCAAAGGCTGCAGGTTCTTAGCCCTGTTCCTTGTTACAGTTGAGTCACAGCCCTGAAAGTTCAGTGGTAGTTAAAGGCACTGAGAAGGGCTTCCTATAGACATCAAAGACCAAGTCTTTGTTTTTAAAAAGTTAATTTGGATTCCCCCACCCCCTGGCATCCTTAGAATTCCTAGAAAGGAAGGCAGGGACCTGGGCAGAAGTGTGCAAGGCTACTGGTGTTTGTAAGTGGTAACAGAAAGCTTTCTCTTGTTGGTACCCTACCCCAAGTTACACTGTCACTTCTTTTTCCTAGTTGTTGTTTTGTCGGTTTGTATTCTCAACATAGACCCTTTTCCTTCCTAACCTTGGCTGTCCTGAACCTTACTGTCCTTGAACTCAATGATTTGCCTGTCTTGCTGGGATGAAACTGTGAGCTACCATCCAGAAGGAAGCACCCTGCTGAGGTTAGATTGGGGTCTCTTCCATTTTCCTCTATGAACATGCATATGGCAGGCCTGTTCTTTCTTTTTTACTTTTCCTTTTCTTTTTAAAGATTTATTTATTTATTATATTTAAGTATGCTGTAGCTATCTTCAGACAGTCCAGAAGAGGGTGTCAGAATCTGAAGAATCTAAATCATTCTTATTGTCTGCATATGATGTATATAAACACAGCCTAACATATACTCAAAAAAAAAAAAAAAAAAAAGAAAGATGTGGCTACAGAGAGGGCTCAACAATTAAGAGCATTGTCTCCTCTTCCAAAGAACCTGGGCTCAATTACCAGTATTATATATGGTGGCCCATCTCCAGTTCCAGGGGATCTAATACTCTGTTCTGGAGTCTGTGGGCACAGCATACACATGCAAAACATTCTTACACAATCATTGAGAGAGGAGAGAGAGGGGTTGAGAGAGAGGGGAGGTAATCATACCTCCTGACGTGTTTCACACAAATAAATAAATGCAAAATATTTTTTTATAAATAAACTCTGCCATTGCCCTTTAAAAATTCCTAGAAAACAAGTTTTATAAGCAACAGTTATATTTACTATATCTAAAGGACAGTCATGAGCATATTCAATAAATAGAAAAAGGCCTGTTAGTCTTAGAAATGGAAAAGACAAACCAAGGAAGGTTTGCAATTACTTAATGAGGCAGCTCAGCCCAGCTCTAAGGTTGGAAATAAGACTCGAGAATAGGATACACCTGAAGACAGCCAGCCATTGTTTTTTGTTTTGGAGGCTGAAAGGATACACCTGAAGACAGCCAATGCTGTGTGATGGTGATCTGGTATTTTTTTTTTTAATTTTTAAAAACTTTAACACTTTTTATAAAACTTTTATAAAAACTTTTTATTATAAACTTTTCTTTCTTTCTTTCTTTCTTTCCTCACCCTAGCCTCTACCCTAGCCCTGTCTTTCACCAGGGTGGCCTCAAACTCAGAAACTGACTGCCTCTGCCTACAGAGTGCTCTCATTAAGAGCTTGAGCCACCACTGAATGTAGGGTTTTCTAAGCCTTACCTTGCTCTTGGTGTCTGTTCCCAGCTGTGAAACCCTAATTAACACAAGTAGGCAGTCCTGGGTCAGCCAGAGCTACAGACTGAGGACTTCTCTAAAAACAAATAAAACAAAACAAAACAACAAATAGAAATAATAAAATACATAAATTAAGCAACCACAGCATAGCTTTTCTCTATCTAGGTGGTACTCAGAAATTCCAGCAGTTGGCCTGTGACACCTCAGCTCAGTATATGTGAGGCTGTGTTTATGTACATCATATGCAGACCATAAGAGGGATTTACATTCTCCAGAATCTGACACCCTCCTCTGGAGTGTCTAAAGAAAGCTACAGTGTACTTATATCTAAGAAATACATAAATAAATAAATAAATAAATAAATAAATAAATAAATAAATAAATATTTTTTAAAAAGGATAAGAAAGAAAGAAAGACCAGGCAGGCCTGCCATCCTTATCTCTGTCTGTCTGTCTGTCTGATCCCGTGGAACTGGAGATGGGCCACCTTGTAGGTGCTGGTATTTGATCCCACGTTCTCTGGAAGAGGAGACAATGCTGTTAATTATTGAGCCCTTTCAGTGGCCCCACCCATTTTTAATTTTTAGAAGTATATGTGAGCTGTGTTTATGTACATCTTATTCAAACCATAAGAGGGATTTAGAATCTCCAGAATCTGACACCCTCTTCTGGAGTGTCTGAAGACGGCTACAGTGTACTTATATCTAATAAATACATAAATAAATGAATAAATAAATAAATAAACATTTTTTAAAAAGTATAAGAAATAAAGTAAGACCAGGCAGGCCTGCCATCCTTATCTCTGTCTCTCTGTCTGTCTGTCTGTCTGATCCACTGGAACTGGAGTTGGGCCACCATAAGGTGCTGGTAGTTTATCCCAGGTTCTCTGAAAGAGGAGACAATGCTGTTAATTGTTGAGCCCTCTCACTGTCCCCACACATCTTTAAATTTTTAGAAGTATATCTGAGGCCTTGTTTATGTACATCATATGAAGACCATAAGAGGGATTTAGATTCTCCAGAATCTGACACCCTCTTCTGGAGTGTCTGAAGACATCTACAGTGTACTTATATCTAATAAATACATAAATAAATATATAAATAAACATTTTTTAAAAAGGATAAGAAAGAAAGAAAGACCAGGCAGGCCTGCCATCCTTAGCACTGTCTGTATGTCTGTCTGTCTGATCCCCTGGAACTGGAGATGGGCCACAATATAGTTGCTGGTAGTTGATCCCAGGAACTCTGGAAGAGGAGAAAATGCTGTTAATTGTTGAGCTTTTAGAGTGGCCCCACCCTTCTTTAAATTTTTAGAAGTATATGTGAGGCTGTGTTTATGTACATCATATGCAGACCATAAGAGGGATTTAGATTCTCCAAAATCTGACACGCTCTTCTGTAGTGTCTGAAAAGCTACAGTGTACTTATATCTACTAAATACATAAATAAATAAATAAATAAATAAATAAATAAACATTTTTTAAAAAGGATAAGAAAGAAAGAACAGGCAGGCCTGCCATCCATATCTCTGCCTGTCTGTCTGTCTGTCTATCAGATCCCCGGGAACTGGAGATGGGCCACCATATAGTTGCTGGTAGTTGATCCAAGGTTCTCTGGAAGAGGAGACAATGCTCTTAATTGTTGAGCCCTTTCAGTGGCCGCACACTTCTTTAAATATTTAGAAGTATATGTGAGGCTGTGTTTATGTACATCATATTCAGATTATAAGAGGATTTAGATTCTCCAGAATCTGACACCCTCTACTGGAGTGTCTGAAGACAGCTACAGTGTACTTATATGTAATAAATAAATAAATAAATAAATAAATAAACATTTTTTTAAAAGGATAAGAAAGAAAGTAAGACCAGGCAGGCCTGCCATCCTTATCTCTGTCTGTCTGTCTGTCTGTCTGATCCCTTGGAACTGGAGATGGGCCACCATATAGTTGCTGGTAGTTGATCCAAGGTTCTCTGGAAGTGGAGACAATGCTCTTAATTGTTGAGCCCTTTCAGTGACCCCACACTTCTTTAAATATTTAGAAGTATATGTGAGCTGTGTTTATGTACATCATATTCAGATTATAAGAGGATTTAGATTCTCCAGAATCTGACACCCTCTACTGGAGTGTCTGAAGACAGCTACAGTGTACTTATATATAATAAATACATAAATAAATAAATAAATAAATAAACATTTTTTAAAAAGGATAAGAAAGAAAGTAAGACCAGGCAGGCCTGCCATCCTTATCTCTGTCTGTCTGTCTGTCTGTCTGTCTGATCCCCTGGAACTGGAGATGGGCTACCATATAGTTTCTGGTAGTTGATCCCAGGTTCTCTGGAAGAGGAGACAATGCTGTTAATTGTTGAGCCCTATCAGTGGCCCTACCCATCTTTAAATTTTTAGAAGTGTATGTGAGGCTGTGTTTATGTACATCATATGCAGACCAGAAGAGGGATTTAGATTCATCAGAATCTGACACCCTCTTCTGGAGTGTCTGAAGACAGCTACAGTGTACATATATCTAATAAATACATAAATAAATACAATTTTTTTAAAAAGTATAAGAAAGAAAGAAAGACCAGGCAGGCCTGCCATCCTTATCCTTGTCTGTCTGTCTGTCTGTCTGATCCCCTGGGAGTGGAGATGGGCCACCATATAGTTGCAGGTAGTTGATCCCAGGTTCTCTGTAAGAGGAGATAATGCTGTTAATTGCTGAGCCCTTTCAGTGGCCCCCCCCCACCTTTAAATTTTAAGAAGTAAAGGTGAGGCTGTGTTTATGTACATCATATGCAGACCATAAGAGGGATTTAGATTCTCCAGAATATGACAACTTCTTCTGGAATGTCTGAAGACGGCTACAGTGTACTTATATCTAATAAACATATAAATAAATAAATAAACATTTTTTAAAAAGGATAAGAAAGAAAGAGAGACCAGGCAGGCCTGCCATCCTTATCTATGTCAGTCTGTCTGTCTGTCAGTCTGTCTGATCCCTTGGAACTGGAGATGGGCCACCATATAGTTGCTGTTAGTTGATCCCAGGTTCTCTGGAAGAGGAGACAATGCTGTTAATTGTTGAGCCCTTTCAGTGGCTCCAACTATCTTTAAATTTTTAGAAGTATATTTTAGGCTGTGTTTATGTACATCATATGCAGACCATAAGAGGGATTTATATTCTCCAGAATCTGACACCCTCTTCTGGAGTGTCTGAAGACAACTACAGTGTACTTATATCTAATAAATACATATATAAATAAATATAAATAAATAAATAAACATTATTTTAAAAGGATAAGAAAGAAAGAAAGACCAGGCAGGCCTGCCATCCTAATCTCTGTCTGTCTGTCTGTCTGTCTGATCCCCTGGAACTGGAGATGGGCCACCTTGTAGTTGCTGGTAGTTGATCCCAGGTTCTCTGGAAGAGGAGACAATGCTGTTAATTGTTGAGCCCTTTTAGTGGCCCCACCCATTTTTAATTTTTAGAAGTATATGTGAGGCTGTGTTTATGTACATCATATGCAGACCATAAGAGGGATTTAGATTCTCCAGAATCTGAGACCCTCTTCTGGAGTGTCTGAAGACAGCTACAGTGTACTTATATCTAATAAATACATAAATAAATATATAAATAAACATTTTTTTAAAAAGGATAAGAAACAAAGAAAGACCAGGCAGGCCTGCCATCCTTTTCACTGTCTGTATGTCTGTCTGTCTGATCCCCTGGAACTGGAGATGGGCCACCATATAGTTGCTGGTAGTTGATACCAGATACTCTGGAAGAGGAGACAATGCTGTTAATTGTTGAGCTTTTAGAGTGGCCCCACCCTTCTTTAAATTTTTAGAAGTATATGTGAGGCTGTGTTTATGTACATCATATGCAGACCATAAGAGGGATTTAGATTCTCCAGAATCTGACACCCTCCTCTGGAGTGTCTAAAGAAAGCTACAGTGTACTTATATCTAAGAAATACATATATAAATAAATAAACATTTTTAAAATGTATAAGAAAGAAAGAAAAACCAGGCAGGCCTGCAATCCTTGTCTGTCTGTCTGTCTCTATGTCTGTCTGATCCCCTGGAACTGGAGATGGGCCACAATATAGTTGCTGGTAGTTGATCCCAGGTCCTCTGGAAGAGGAGACAATGCTGTTAATTGTTGAGCCCTTTCAGTGGCCCCACCCATCTTTAAATTTTTAGAAGTATATGTGAGGCTGTGTTTATGTACACCATATGCAGACCATAAGAGGGATTTAGATTCTCCAGAAGATGACACACTCTTCTAGAGTGTCTGAAGACAGCTACAGTGTACTTATATCTAATAAATTCATAAATAAACAAATAAACATTTTTTAAAAAGGATAATAAAGAAAGAGAGACCAGGCAGGCCTGCCATTCTTAACTCTATCTGTCTGTCTGTCTGTCTGTCTGATCCCCTGGAACTGGAGATGGGCCACCATATAGTTGCTGGTAGTTGATCCCATGTTCTCTATAAGAGGAGACAATGCTGTTAATTGTTGATCCCTTTCATTGGCCCCACACATCTTTAAATTTTTAGAAGTAAATGTGAGGCTGTGTTTATGTACATCATATGCAGACCATAAGAGGGATATAAATTCTCCAGAATCTGACACCCTCTTCTGGAGTGACTGAAGACAGCTACATTGTACTTATATCTAATAAATACATAAATAAATAAATAAACATTTTTTAAAAAGAATAAGAAAGAAAGAAAGACCAGGCAGGCTTGCCACCTTGTCTGTCTGTCTGTCTGTGTGTCTATCTGTCAGATACCCTGAAACTGGAGATGGGCCACCATATAGTTGCTGGTAGTTGATCCCAGGTTCTCTGGAAGAGGCGACAATGCTGTTAATTGTTGAGCCCTTTCAGTGGCCCCACCAATCTTTAAATTTTTAGAAGTATATGTGAGGCTGTGTTCATGTACATCATATGCCGACCATATGAGGGATATTGATTCTCCAGAATCTGACACCCTCTTCTGGAGAGTCTGAAGACAGCTACAGTGTACTTACATCTAATAAATACATAAATAAATAAATAAATAAATGAATAAATGAATAAATAAATAAATAAATTAATAAACATTTTTTAAAAAGGATAAGAAAGAAAGAAAAATCAGGCAGGCCTGCCATCCTTATCTCTGTCTGTCTGTCTGTCTGTCTGTCTTATCCCCTGGAACTTGAGATGGGCCACCATATAGTTGCTGGTAGTTGATCCCACGTTCTCTGGAAGAAGAGACAATGCTGTTAATTGTTGAGCCCTTTCAGTGGGGCCACCCATCTTTAAATATTTAGAGGTATATGTGAGGCTGTGTTTATGTACATCATATGCAGACCATAAGAGGGATTTAGATTCTCCAGAAGATGACACCCTCTTTTAGAGTGTCTGAAGACAGCTACCTTGTACTTAAATCTAATAAATACATACTTAAATTAATAAACATTTCTTAAAAGTATAAGAAAGAAAGAAAGACCAGGCAGGCCTCCATCCTTATCTCTGTCAGTCTGTCTGTCTGTCTGTCTGATCCCTTGGAACTGGAGATGGGCCACCATAAGGTGCTGGTAGTTTATCCCAGGTTCTCTGAAAGAGGAGACAATGCTGTTAATTGTTGAGCCCTCTCAGTGGCCCCACACATCTTTAAATTTTTAGAAGTATATGTGAGGCTGTGTTTATGTACATCATATGCAGACCATAAGAGGGATTTAGATTCTACACAATCTGAAACCCTCTTCTGGAGTGTCTGAAGATAGCTACAGTGTACTTATATCTAATAAATACATGAATAAATATATAAATAAACATTTTTTTAAAAAGATAAGAAAGAAAGAAAGACCAGGCAGGCCTGCCATCCTTATCACTGTCTGTATGTCTGTCTGTCTGATCCCCTGGAACTGGAGATGGGCCACCATATAGTTGCTGGTAGTTGATCCCAGGTACTCTGGAAGAGGAGACAATGCTGTTAATTGTTGAGCCCTTTCAGTGGCGCCACCCATCTTTAAATATTTAGAGGTATATGTGAGGCTGTGTTTATGTACATCATATGCAGACCATAAGAGGGATTTAGATTCTCCAGAATCTGACACCCTCTTCTTGAGTGTCTGAAGACAGCTACAGTGTACTTATATCTAATAAATAAATAGATAAATAAATAAATAAATAAATAAACATTTTTTAAAAAGTATAAGAAAGAAAGAAAGACCAGGCAGGCCTGCCATCCATATCTCTGTCTGTCTGTCTGTCTGTCTATCTGATCCCCGGGAACTGGAGATGGGCCACCATATAGTGCTGGTAGTTGATCCAAGGTTCTCTGGAAGAGGAGACAATTCGGTTAATTGTTGAGCCCTTTCAGTGGCCCCACACTTCTTTAAATATTTAGAAGTTTATGTGAGGTTGTGTTTATTTACATCATATTCAGATTATAAGAGGATTTAGATTCTCCAGAATCTGACACCCTCTACTGGAGTGTCTGAAGACAGCTACAGTGTACTTATATATAATAAATAAATAAATAAATAAATAAATAAATAAATAAATAAACATTTTTTAAAAAGGATAAGAAAGAAAGTAAGAGCAGGCAGGCCTGCCATCCTTATCTCTGTCTGTCTGTCTGTCTGTCTGATCCCCTGGAACTGGAGTTGGGCTAACATAAAGTTGCTGGTAGTTGATCCCAGGTTCTCTGGAAGAGAGGACAAGGCTCTTAATTGTTGAGCCCTATCAGTGGCCCTACCCATCTTTAAATATTTAGAAGTATATGTGAGGCTGTGTTTATGTACATCATATGCAGACCATAAGGGGGATTTAGATTCTCCAGAATCTGACACCCTCTTCTGGAGTGTCTGAAGACAGCTACAGTGTACTTATATCTAATAAATACATAAATAAATAAATAAATAAATAAATAAATAAATAAATAAATAAACATTTTTTAAAAAGTATAAGAAATAAAGAAAGACAAGGCAGGCCTGCCATCCTTATCTCTGTCTCTCTGTCTGTCTGTCTGTCTGATCCACTGGAACTGGAGATGGGCCACCATAAGGTGCTGGTATTTTTTCCCAGGTTCTCTGAAAGAGGAGACAATGCTGTTAATTGTTGAGCCCTCTCAGTGGCCCCACACATCTTTAAATTTTTAGAAGTATATGTGAGGCTGTGTTTATTTACATCATATGCAGACCATAAGAGGGATTTAGATTCTCCAGAATCTGACACCCTCTTCTGGAGTATCTTAAGACAGCTACAGTGTACTTATATCTAATAAATACATATATAAATATATAAATAAACATTTTTTTTAAAAAGGATAAGAAAGAAAGAAAGACCAGGCAGGCCTGCCATCCTTTTCACTGTCTGTATGTCTGTCTGTCTGATCCCCTGGAACTGGAGATGGGCCACCATATAGTTGCTGGTAGTTGATCCCAGGTACTCTGGAAGAGGAGACAATGCTGTTAATTGTTGAGCCCTTTCAGTGGCGCCACCCATCTTTAAATATTTAGAGGTATATGTGAGGCTGTGTTTATGTACATCATATGTAGACCATAAGAGGGATTTAGATTCTCCAGAATCTGACACCTTCTTCTGGAGTGTCTGAAGACAGCTACAGTGTACTTATATCTAATAAATACATGAATAAATATATAAATAAACATTTTTTTAAAAAGGATAAGAAAGAAAGAAAGACCAGGCAGGCCTGCCATCCTTATCACTGTCTGTATGTCTGTCTGTCTGATCCCCTGGAACTCGAGATGGGCCACCATATAGTTGCTGGTAGTTGATCCCAGGTACTCTGGAAGAGGAGACAATGCTGTTAATTGTTGAGCCCTTTCAGTGGCGCCACCCATCTTTAAATATTTAGAGGTATATGTGAGGCTGTGTTTATGTACATCATATGCAGACCATAAGAGTGATTTAGATTCTCCAGAATCTGACACCCTCTTCTGGAGTGTCTGAAGACAGCTACAGTGTACTTATATCTAATAAATAAATAGATAAATAAATAAATAAATAAATAAATAAATAAACATTTTTTAAAAAGTATAAGAAAGAAAGAAAGACCAGGCAGGCCTGCCATCCATATCTCTGTCTGTCTGTCTGTCTGTCTATCTGATCCCCAGGAACTGGATATGGGCCACCATATAGTGCTGGTAGTTGATCCAAGGTTCTCTGGAAGAGGAGACAATTCGGTTAATTGTTTAGCCCTTTCAGTGGCCCCACACTTCTTTAAATATTTAGAAGTTTATGTGAGGCTGTGTTTATGTACATCATATTCAGATTATAAGAGGATTTAGATTCTCCAGAATCTGACACCCTCTACTAGAGTGACTGAAGACAGCTACAGTGTACTTATGTATAATAAATAAATAAATAAATAAATAAATAAATAAACATTTTTTAAAAAGGATAAGAAAGAATGTAAGACCAGGCAGGCCTGCCATCCTTATCTCTGTCTGTCTGTCTGTCTGTCTGATCCCCTGGAACTGGAGTTGGGCTACCATAAAGTTGCTGGTAGTTGATCCCAGGTTCTCTGGAAGAGGAGACAATGCTGTTAATTGTTGAGCCCTATCAGTGGCCCTACCCATCTTTAAATATTTAGAAGTATATGTGAGGCTGTGTTTATGTACATCATATGCAGACCATAAGAGTGATTTAGATTCTCCAGAATCTGACACCCTCTTCTGGAGTGTCTGAAGAAAGGTACAGTGTACTTATATCTAATAAATAAATAGATACATAAATAAATAAATAAATAAACATTTTTTAAAAAGTATAAGAAAGAAAGAAAGACCAGGCAGGCCTGCCATCCATATCTCTGTCTGTCTGTCTGTCTGTCTATCTGATCCCCAGGAACTGGATATGGGCCACCATATAGTGCTGGTAGTTGATCCAAGGTTCTCTGGAAGAGGAGACAATTCGGTTAATTGTTTAGCCCTTTCAGTGGCCCCACACTTCTTTAAATATTTAGAAGTTTATGTGAGGCTGTGTTTATGTACATCATATTCAGATTATAAGAGGATTTAGATTCTCCAGAATCTGACACCCTCTACTAGAGTGACTGAAGACAGCTACAGTGTACTTATGTATAATAAATAAATAAATAAATAAATAAATAAATAAATAAACATTTTTTAAAAAGGATAAGAAAGAATGTAAGACCAGGCAGGCCTGCCATCCTTATCTCTGTCTGTCTGTCTGTCTGTCTGATCCCCTGGAACTGGAGTTGGGCTACCATAAAGTTGCTGGTAGTTGATCCCAGGTTCTCTGGAAGAGGAGACAATGCTGTTAATTGTTGAGCCCTATCAGTGGCCCTACCCATCTTTAAATATTTAGAAGTATATGTGAGGCTGTGTTTATGTACATCATATGCAGACCATAAGAGGGATTTAGATTCTCCAGAATCTGACACCCTCTTCTGGAGTGTCTGAAGACAGCTACAGTGTACTTATATCTAATAAATAAATAAATAAATAAATAAATAAATAAATAAATAAACATTTTTTAAAAAGTATAAGAAATAAAGAATGACCAGGCAGCCCTGCCATCCTTATCTCTGTCTCTCTGTCTGTCTGTCTGTCTGATCCCCTGGAACTGGAGACGGGCCACCATAAGGTGCTGGTAGTTTATCCCAGGTTCTCTGAAAGAGGAGAAAATGCTGTTAATTTTTGAGCCCTCTCAGTGGCCCCACACATCTTTAAATTTTTAGAAGTATATGTGAGGCTGTGTTTATGTACATCATATGCAGACCATAAGAGGGATTTAGATTCTCCAGAATCTGACAAACTCTTCTGGAGTGTCTGAAGACAGCTACAGTGTACTTATATCTAATAAATACATAAATAAATATATAAATAAACATTTTTTTAAAAAGGATAAGAAAGAAAGAATGACCAGGCAGGCCTGCCTTCCTTATCACTGTCTGTATGTCTGTCTGTCTGATCCCCTGGAACTGGAGATGGGCCACCATATAGTTGCTGGTAGTTGATCCCAGGTACTCTGGAAGAGGAGACAATGCTGTTAATTGTTGAGCCCTTTCAGTGGCGCCATCCATCTTTAAATATTTAGAGGTATATGTGAGGCTGTGTTTATGTACATCATATGCAGACCATAAGAGGGATTTAGATTCTCCAGAATCTGACACCCTCTTCTGGAGTGTCTGAAGACAGCTAGAGTGTACTTATATCTAAAAAATAAATAGATAAATAAATAAATAAATAAATAAATAAACATTTTTTAAAAAGTATAAGAAAGAAAGAAAGACCAGGCAGGCCTGCCATCCATATCTCTGTCTGTCTGTCTGTCTGTCTATCTGATCCCCGGGAACTGGAGATGGGCCACCATATAGTGCTGGTAGTTGATCCAAGGTTCTCTGGAAGAGGAGACAATTCGGTTAATTGTTTAGCCCTTCCAGTGGCCCCACACTTCTTTAAATATTTATAAGTTTATGTGAGGCTGTGTTTATGTACATCATATTCAGATTATAAGAGGATTTAGATTCTCCAGAATCTGACACCCTCTACTGGAGTGACTGAAGACAGCTAGAGTGTTCTTATATATAATAAATAAATAAATAAATAAATAAATAAATAAATAAATAAACATTTTTTAAAAAGGATAAGAAAGAAAGAAAGACCAGGCAGGCCTGCCATTCTTATCACTGTCTCTCTGTCTGTCTGTCTGTCTGTCTGTCTGATCCACTGGAACTGGAGATGGGACACCATAAGGTGCTGGTAGTTGATCCCAGGTTCTCTGGAAGAGGAGACAATGCTGTTAATTGTTGAGCCCTATCAGTGGCCCTACCCATCTTTAAATATTTAGAAGTATATGTGAGGCTGTGTTTATGTACATCATATGCAGACCATAAGAGGGATTTAGATTCTCCAGAATCTGACACCCTCTTCTGGAGTGTCTGAAGACAGCTACAGTGTACTTATATCTAATAAATACATAAATAAATAAATAAATAAATAAATAAATAAATAAATAAACATTTTTTAAAAAGTATAAGAAATAAAGAAAGACCAGGCAGGCCTGCCATCCTTATCTCTGTCTCTCTGTCTGTCTGTCTGTCTGATCCCCTGGAACTGGAGATGGGCCACCATAAGGTGCTGGTAGTTTATCCCAGGTTCTCTGAAAGAGGAGACAATGCTGTTAATTGTTGAGCCCTCTCAGTGGCCCCACACATCTTTAAATTATTAGAAGTATATGTGAGGCTGTGTTTATGTACATCATATGCAGACCATAAGAGGGATTTAGATTCTCCAGAATCTGACACCCTCTTCTGGAGTGTCTGAAGACAGCTACAGTGTACTTATATCTAATAAATACATAAATAAATATATAAATAAACATTTTTTTAAAAAGGATAAGAAAGAAAGAAAGACCAGGCAGGCCTGCCATCCTTATTACTGTCTGTATGTCTGTCCGTCTGATCCCCTGGAACTGGAGATGGGCCACCATATAGTTGCTGGTAGTTGATCCCAGGTACTCTGGAAGAGGAGACAATGCTGTTAATTGTTGAGCCCTTTCAGTGGCGCCACCCATCTTTAAATATTTAGAGGTATATGTGAGGCTGTGTTTATGTACATCATATGCAGACCATAAGAGGGATTTAGATTCTCCAGAATCTGACACCCTCTACTGGAGTGTCTGAAGACAGCTACAGTGTACTTATATATAATAAATACATAAATAAATAAATAAATAAATAAACATTTTTTAAAAAGTATAAGAAAGAAAGAAAGACCAGGCAGGCCTGCCATCCATATCTCTGTCTGTCTGTCTGTCTGTCTATCTGTTCCCCGGGAACTGGAGATGGGCCACCATATAGTGCTGGTAGTTGATCCAAGGTTCTCTGGAAGAGGAGACAATTCGGTTAATTGTTGAGCCCTTTCACTGGCCCCACACTTCTTTAAATATTTAGAAGTTTATGTGAGGCTGTGTTTATGTACATCATATTCAGATTATAAGAGGATTTAGATTCTCCAGAATCTGACACCCTCTACTGGAGTGACTGAAGACAGCTACAGTGTACTTATATATAATAAATAAATAAATAAATAAATAAATAAATAAATAAATAAACATTTTTTTAAAAAGGATAAGAAAGAAAGAAAGACCAGGCAGGCCTGCCATCCTTATCACTGTCTGTATGTCTGTTTGTCTGATCCCCTGGAACTGGAGATGGGCCACCATATAGTTGCTGGTAGTTGATCCCAGGTTCTCTGGAAGAGGAGACAATGCTGTTAATTGTTGAGCCCTTTCAGTGGCGCCACCAATCTTTAAATATTTAGAGGTATATGTGAGGCTGTGTTTATGTACATCATATGCAGACCATAAGAGGGATTTAGATTCTCCAGAATCTGACACCCTCTTCTGGAGTGTCTGAAGACAGCTACAGTGTACTTATATCTAATAAATAAATAGATAAATAAATAAATAAATAAACATTTTTTAAAAAGTATAAGAAAGAAAGAAAGACCAGGCAGGCCTGCCATCCATATCTCTGTCTGTCTCTCTGTCTGTCTATCTGATCCCCGGGAACTGGAGACGGGCCACCATATAGTGCTGGTAGTTGATCCAAGGTTCTCTGGAAGAGGAGACAATTCGGTTAATTGTTGAGCCCTTTCAGTGGCCCCACACTTCTTTAAATATTTAGAAGTTTATGTGAGGCTGTGTTTATGTACATCATATTCAGATTATAAGAGGATTTAGATTCTCCAGAATCTGACACCCTCTACTGGAGTGACTGAAGACAGCTACAGTGTACTTATATATAATAAATAAATAAATAAATAAATAAATAAATAAATAAATAAACTTTTTTAAAAAGGATAAGAAAGAAAGAAAGACCAGGCAGGCCTGCCATCCTTATCACTGTCTGTATGTCTGTCTGTCTGATCCCCTGGAACTGGAGATGGGCCACCATATAGTTGCTGGTAGTTGATCCCAGGTACTCTGGAAGAGGAGACAATGCTGTTAATTGTTGAGCCCTTTCAGTGGCGCCACCCATCTTTAAATATTTAGAGGTATATGTGAGGCTGTGTTTATGTACATCATATGCAGACCATAAGAGGGATTTAGATTCTCCAGAATCTGACACCCTCTTCTGGAGTGTCTGAAGACAGCTACAGTGTACTTATATCTAATAAATACATAAATAAATATATAAATAAACATTATTTTAAAAAGGATAAGAAAGAAAGAAAGACCAGGCAGGCCTGCCATCCTTATCACTGTCTGTATGTCTGTCTGTCTGATCCCCTGGAACTGGAGATGGGCCACCATATAGTTGCTGGTAGTTGATCCCAGGTACTCTGGAAGAGGAGACAATGCTGTTAATTGTTGAGCCCTTTCAGTGGCGCCACCCATCTTTAAATATTTAGAGGTATATGTGAGGCTGTGTTTATGTACATCATATGCAGACCATAAGAGGGATTTAGATTCTCCAGAATCTGACACCCTCTTCTGGAGTGTCTGAGACAGCTACAGTGTACTTATATCTAATAAATAAATAGATAAATAAATAAATAAATAAATAAATAAATAAATAAACATTTTTTAAAAAGTATAAGAAAGAAAGAAAGACCAGGCAGGCCTGCCATCCATATCTCTGTCTGTCTGTCTGTCTGTCTGTCTATCTGATCCCCGGGAACTGGAGATGGGCCACCATATAGTGCTGGTAGTTGATCCAAGGTTCTCTGGAAGAGGAGACAATTCGGTTAATTGTTGAGCCCTTTCAGTGGCCCCACACTTCTTTAAATATTTATAAGTATATGTGAGGCTGTGTTTATGTACATCATATGCAGACCATAAGAGGGATTTAGATTCTCCAGAATCTGACACCCTCTTCTGGAGTGTCTGAAGACAGCTACAGTGTACTTATATCTAATAAATAAATAGATAAATAAATAAACATTTTTAAAAAGGATAAGAAAGGAAGAAAGACCAGGCAGGCCTGCCATTCATATCTCTGCCTGTCTGTCTGTCTGTCTATCTGATCCCCGGGTACTGGAGATGGGCCACCATATAGTTGCTGGTAGTTGATCCAAGGTTCTCTGGAAGAGGAGACAATGCTCTTAATTGTTGAGCCCTATCAGTGGCCCCACCCATCTTTAAATTTTTAGAAGTATATGTGAGTCTGTGTTTATGTACATCATATGCAGACCATAAGAGGTATTTAGATACTCCAGAATCTGACACCCTCTTCTGGAGTGTCTGAAGACAGCTACAGTGTACTTATATAATAAATAAATAAATAAATAAATAAATAAACATTATTTAAACCGGATAAGAAAAAAAGAAAGACCAGGCAGGCCTACCATCCCTATCTCTGCCTGTCTGTCTATCAGTCGTTCTGATCCCCTGGAACTGGAGATGGGCCACCATATAGGTGCTGGTAGTTGATCCCAGGTTCTCTGGAAGAGGAGACAATGCTGTTAATTGTTGAGCGATTTCAGTGGCCCCACCCATCGTTAAATTTTTAGTAGTATATGTGAGGCTGTGTTTATGTACATCATATGCAGACCATAAGAGGGATTTAGATTCTCCAGAATCTGACACCCTCTACTGGAGTGTCTGAAGACAGCTACAGTGTACTTATATCTAATAAATACATGAATAAATAAACATTTTTTAAAAAGGATAATAAAGAAAGAAAGACCAGGCAGGCCTGCCATCCTAATCTCTGTCAGTCTGTCTGTCTGTCAGACTGTCTGATACCTTGGAACTGCAAATGGGCCACCATATAGTTGCTGTTAGTTGATCCCAGCTTCTCTGGAAGAGGAGACAATGCTATTAATTGTTGAGCCCTTTCAGTGGCTCCACCTATCTTTAAATTTTTAGAAGTATATGTGAGGCTGTGTTTATGTACATCATATGCAGACCATAAGAGGGATTTAGTTTCTCCAGAATCTGACACCCTCTTCTGGAGTGTCTGAAGACAACTACAGTGTACTTATATCTAATAAATACATACATATATAAATAAATAAATAAATAAATAAATAAACATTATTTTAAAAGGATAAGAAAGAAAGAAAGACCAGGCAGGCCTGTCATACTTATCTCAGTCTGTCTGTCTGTCTGTCTGATCCCCTGGAACTGGAGATGGGCCACCTTGTAGGTGCTGGTAGTTGATCCCAGGTTCTCTGGAAGAGGAGACAATGCTGTTAATTGTTGAGCCCTTTCAGTGGCCCCACCCATTTTTAATTTTTACAAGTATATGTGAGGCTGTGTTTATGTACATCATATTCAGACCATAAGAGGGATTTAGATTCTCCAGAATCTGACACCATCTTCTGGAGTGTCTGAAGACGGCTACAGTGTACTTATATCTAATAAATACATAAATAAATAAATAAATAAAAGAATAAATAAACATTTTTTAAAAAGTATAAGAAATAAAGAAAGACCAGTCAGGCCTGCCATCCATATCTCTGTCTCTCTGTCTGTCTGTCTGTCTGATCCACTGGAACTGGAGATGGGCCACCATAAGTTGCCTGTAGTTTATCCCAGGTTCTCTGAAAGAGGAGACAATGCTGTTAATTGTTGAGCCCTCTCAGTGGCCCCACACGTCTTTAAATTTTTAGAAGTATATGTGAGGCTGTGTTTATGTACATCATATGCAGACCATAAAAGGGATTTAGATTCTCCAGAATCTGACACCCTCTTCTGGAGTGTCTGAAGACAGCTACAGTGTACTTATATCTAATAAATACATAAATAAATATATAAATAAACATTTTTTTTAAAAGGATAAGAAAGAAAGAAAGACCAGGCAGGCCTGCCATCCTTATCACTGTCTGTATGTCTGTCTGTCTGATCCCCTGGAACTGGAGATGGGCCACCATATAGTTGCTGGTAGTTGATCCCAGGTACTCTGGAAGAGGAGACAATGCTGTTAATTGTTGAGCTTTTAGAGTGGCCCCACCCTTCCTTAAATTTTTAGAAGTATACGTGAGGCTGTGTTTATGTACATCATATGCAGACCATAAGAGGGATTTAGATTCTCCAGAATCTGACACCCTCTTCTGGAGTGTCTGAACAGCTACAGTGTACTTATATCTAATAATAAATAAATAAATAAATATATAAATAAATAAACAAACATTTTTTTAAAAAAAGGATAAGAAAGAAAGAAAGATCAGGCAGGCCTGCCATCCTTATCACTGTCTGTCTGTCTGTCTGTCTGTCTGATCCCCTGGAATGGAGATGGGCCACCTTTTAGGTGCTGGTAGTTGATCCCAGGTTCTCTGGAAGAGGAGACAATGCTGTTAATTGTTGAGTCCTTTCAGTGGCCCCACCTATTTATAATTTTTAGAAGTATATATGAGGCTGTGTTTATGTACATCATATTCAGACCATAAGAGGGATTTTGATTCTCTAGAATCTGACACCCTCTTCTGGAGTGTCTGAAGACGGCTACAGTGTACTTATATCTAATAAATACATAAATAAATAAATAAATAAATAAATAAATAAATAAATAAACATTTTTTAAAAAGTATAAGAAATAAAGAAAGACCAGGCAGGCCTGCCATCCTTATCTCTGTCTCTCTGTCTGTCTGTCTGTCTGATCCACTGGAACTGGGGATGGGCCACCTTTTAGGTGCTGGTAGTTGATCCCAGGTTCTCTGGAAGAGGAGACAATGCTGTTAATTGTTGAGTCCTTTCAGTGGCCCCACCTATTTATAATTTTTAGAAATATATGTGAGGCTGTATTTATGTACATCATATTCAGACCATAAGAGGGATTTAGATTCTCCAGAATCTGACACCCTCTTCTGGAGTGTCTGAAGACAGCTACAGTGTACTTATATTTAATAAATACATAAATAAATATATAAATAAACATTTTTTTAAAAAGGATAATAAAGAAAGAAAGACCAGGCAGGCCTGCCATCCTTATCACTCTCTGTATGTCTGTCTGTCTGATCCCCTGGAACTGGAGATGGGCCACCATATAGTTGCTGGTAGTTGATCCCAGGTACTCTGGAAGAGGAGACAATGCTGTTAATTGTTGAACTTTTAGAGTGGCCCCACCCTTCTTTAAATTTTTAGAAGTATGTATGAGGCTGTGTTTATGTACATCATATGCAGACCATAAGAGGGATTTAGATTCTCCAGAATCTGACACCCTCTTCTGGAGTGTGTGAACAGCTACAGTGTACTTATATCTAATAATAAATAAATAAATAAATAAATAAATAAATAAATAAACAAATATTTTTTTGAAAAAAGGATAAGAAAGAAAGAAAGACCAGGCAGGCCTGCCATCCTTATCACTGCCTGTCTGTCTGTCTGTCTGATCCCCTGGAACTGGAGATGGGCCACCTTTTAGGTGCTGGTAGTTGATCCCAGGTTCTCTGGAAGAGGAGACAATGCTGTTAATTGTTGAGTCCTTTCAGTGGCCCCACCTATTTATAATTTTTAGAAATATATGTGAGGCTGTATTTATGTACATCATATTCAGACCATAAGAGGGATTTAGATTCTCTAGAATCTGACACCCTCTTCTGGAGTGTCTGAAGACGGCTACAGTGTACTTATATCTAATAAATAAATAAATAAATAAATAAATAAATAAATAAATAAATAAATAAACAGTTTTTAAAATGTATAAGAAATAAAGAAAGACCAGGCAGGCATGCCATCCTCATCTCTGTCTCTCTGTCTGTCTGTCTGTCTGATCCACTGGAACTGGGGATGGGCCACCTTTTAGGTGCTGGTAGTTTATCCCAGGTTCTCTGAAAGAGGAGACAATGCTGTTAATTGTTGAGTCCTTTCAGTGGCCCCACGTATTTATAATTTTTAGAAGTATATGTGAGGCTGTGTTTATGTACATCATATTCAGACCATAAGAGGAATTTAGATTCTCTAGAATCTGACACCCTCTTATGGAGTGTCTGAAGACGGCTACAGTGTACTTATATCTAATAAATAAATAAATAAATAAATAAATAAATAAATAAATAAACATATTTTAAAAAGTATAAGAAATAAAGAAAGACCAGGCAGGCCTGCCATCCTTATCTCTGTCTTTCTGTCTATCTGTCTGTCTGTCTGATCCCCTGGAACTGGAGATAGGCCACCATAAGGTGCTGGTAGTTTATCCCAGGTTCTCTGAAAGAGGAGACAATGCTGTTAATTGTTGAGCCCTCTCAGTGGCCCCACACATCTTTAAATTTTTAGAAGTATATGCGAGGCTGTGTTTATGTACATCATATGCAGACCATAAGAGGGATTTAGATTCTCCAGAATATGACACCCTCTTCTGGAGTGTCTGAAAGCAGCTACAGTGTACATATATCTAATAAATACATAAATAAATATATAAATAAACATTTTTTTAAAAGGATAAGACAGAAAGAAAGACCAGGCAGGCCTGCCATCCTTATCACTGTCTGTATGTCTGTCTGTCTGATCCCCTGGAACTGGAGATGGGCCACCATATAGTTGCTGGTAGTTGATTCCAGGTACTCTGGAAGAGGAGACAATGCTGTTAATTGTTGAGCTTTTAGAGTGGCCCCACCCTTCTTTAAATTTTTAGAAGTATATGTGAGGCTGTGTTTATGTACATCATATGCAGACCATAAGAGGGATTTAGATTCTCCAGAATCTGACACCCTCTTCTGGAGTGTCTGAACAGCTACAGTGTACTTATATCTAATAATAAATAAATAAATAAATAAATAAATAAATAAATAAATAAATAAACATTTTTTTAAAAAAAGAATGAGAAAGAAAGAAAGACCAGGCAGGCCTGCCATCCTTATCACTGTCTGTCTGTCTGTCTGTCTGATCCCCTGGAACTGGAGATGGGCCACCTTTTAGGTGCTGGTAGTTGTTCCCAGGTTCTCTGGAAGAGGAGACAATGCTGTTAATTGTTGAGTCCTTTCAGTGGCCCCACCTATTTTTAATTTTTAGAAGTATATGTGAGGCTGTGTTTATGTACATCATATTCAGACCATAAGAGGGATTTAGATTCTCCAGAATCTGACACCCTCTTCTGGAGTGTCTGAAGACGGCTACAGTGTACTTATATCTAATAAATAAATAAATAAATAATTAAATAAATAAACATTTTTTAAAAAGTATAAGAAATAAAGAAAGACCAGGCAGACCTGCCATTCTTATCTCTGTCTCTCTGTCTGTCTGTCTGTCTGTCTGATCCACTGGAACTGGAGATGGGCCACCATAAGGTGCTGGTAGTTTATCCCAGGTTCTCTGAAAGAGGAGACAATGCTGTTAATTGTTGAGCCCTCTCAGTGGCCCCACACATCTTTAATTTTTTAGAAGTATATGTGAGGCTGTGTTTATGTACATCATATGCAGACCATAAGAGGGATTTAGATTCTCCAGAATCTGACACCCTCTTCTGGAGTTTCTGAAGACAGCTACAGTGTACTTATATCTAATAAATACATAAATAAATATATAAATAAACATTTTTTTAAAAGGATAAGAAAGAAAGAAAGACCAGGCAGGCCTGCCATCCTTATCACTGTCTGTATGTCTGTCTGTCTGATCCTCTGGAACTGGAGATGGGCCACCATATAGTTGCTGGTAGTTGATCCCAGGTACTCTGGAAGAGGAGACAATGCTGTTAATTGTTGAGCTTTTAGAGTGGCCCCACACTTCTTTAAATTTTTAGAAGTATATGTGAGGCTGTGTTTATGTACATCATATGCAGTCCATAAGAGGGATTTAGATTCTCCAGAATATGACACCCTCTTCTGAAGTGTCTGAAGACAGCTACAATGTACTTATATCTAATAAATATATATATATAAATAAAAAACATTTTTAAAATGTATAAGAAGAAAGAAAAACCAGGCAGGCCTGCAATCCTTGTCTGTCTGTCTGTATGTATGTCTGTCTGAACCCCTGGAACTGGAGATGGGCCACAATATATTTGCTGGTAGTTGATCCCAGGTCCTCTGGAAGAGGAGACAATGCTGTTAATTGTTGAGCTTTTTCAGTGGCCCCAACCATCTTAAAATTTTTAGAAGTATATGTGAGGCTGTGTTTATGTACATCATATGCAGACTATAAGAGGGATATAGATTCTCCAGAATCTGACACCCTCTTCTGGAGAGTCTGAAGACAGCTACAGTGTACTTATATCTAATAAATACATAAATAAATATATAAATAAACTTTTATTAAAAAAGGATAAGAAAGAATGAAAGACCAGGCAGGCCTGCCATCCTTATCTCTGTCTGTCTGTCTGTCTGTCTGATCCCCTGCAACTTGAGATGGGCCACCACATAGTTGCTGGTAGTTGATCCCACGTTCTCTGGAAGAGGAGACAATGGTGTTAATTGTTGAGCCCTTTCAGTGGGCCCACCCATCTTTAAATTTTTAGAAGTATATATGAGGCTGTGTTTATGTACATCATATGCAGACCATAAGAGCGATTTAGATTCTCCAAAAGATGACACCCTCTTCTAGAGTGTCTGAAGACAGCTACAGTGTACTTATATCTAATAAATAAATAAATAAATAAATAAATAAATAAGTAAATAAATAAACATTATTTTAAAAGTATAAGAAAGAAAGAAAGACCACGCAGGCCTCCATCCTTACCTCTGTCAGTCTGTCTGTCTGATCCCTTGGAACTGGAGATGGGCCACCATATAGTTGCTGTTAGTTGATCCCAGGTTCTCTGGAAGAAGAGACAATGCTGTTAATTGTTGAGCCCTTTCAGTGGCTCCACCTATCTTTAAATTTTTAGAAGTATATGTTAGGCTGTGTTTACGTATATCATATGTAGACCATAAGAGGGATTTTGATTCTCCAGAATCTGACACCCTCTTCTGCAGTGTCTGAAGACAACTACAGTGTACTTATATCTAATAAATAAATAAATAAATAAATAAATAAATAAATAAATAAATAAATAAACATTATTTTAAAAGGATAAGAAAGAAAGAAAAACCAGGAATGCCTGCCCTACTTATCTCTGTCTGTCTGTCTGTCTGTCTGATCCCCTGGAACTGGAGATGGGCCACCTTTTAGGTGCTGGTAGTTGATTCCAGGTTCTCTGGAAGAGGAGACAATGCTGTTAATTGTTGAGTCCTTTCAGTGGCCCCACCTATTTATAATTTTTAGAAGTATATGTGAGGCTGTGTTTATGTACATCATATTCAGACCATAAGAGGGATTTAGATTCTCTAGAATCTGACACCCTCTTCTGGAGTGTCTGAAGACAGCTACAGAGTACTTATATCTAATACATACATAGATAAATAAATAACTAAATAAATAAATAAATAAACATTTTTTAAAAAGTATAAGAAATAAAGAAAGACCAGGCAGGCCTGCCATCCATATCTCTGTCTCTCTGTCTGTATGTCTGTCTGATCCTCTGGAACTGGAGATGGGCCACCATAAGGTGCTGGTAGTTTATCCCAGGTTCTCTGAAAGAGGAGACAATGCTGTTAATTGTTGAGCCCTCTCAGTGGACCCACCCATCTTTAAATTTTTAGAAGTATATGCGAGGCTGTGTTTATGTACCGAATATGCAGACCATAAGAGGGATTTAGATTCTCCAGAATCTGACACTCACTTCTGGAGTGTCTGAAGACAGCTACAGTGTACATATATCTAATAAATACATAAATAAATATATAAATAAACATTTTTTTAAAAAGGATAAGAAAGAAAGAAAGACCAGGCAGGCCTGCCATCCTTATCACTGTCTGTATGTCTGTCTGTCTGATCCCCTGGAACTGGAGATGGGCCACCATATAGTTGCTGGTAGTTGATCCCAGGTACTCTGGAAGAGGAGACAATGCTGTTAATTGTTGAGCTTTTAGAGTGGCCCCACCCTTCTTTAAATTTTTAGAAGTATATGTGAGGCTGTGTTTATGTACATCATATGCAGACCATAAGAGGGATTTAGATTCTCCAGAATCTGACACCCTCTTCTGGAGTGTCTGAAAGCAGCTACAGTGTACATATATCTAATAAATACATAAATAAATATATAAATAAACATTTTTTTTAAAAAGGATAAGAAAGAAAGAAAGACCAGGCAGGCCTGCCATCCTTATCACTGTCTGTCTGTCTGTCTGTCTGATCCCCTGGAACTGGAGATGGGCCACCATATAGTTGCTGGTAGTTGATCCCAGAAACTCTGGAAGAGGATACAATGCTATTAATTGTTGAGCTTTTAGAGTGGTCCCACCCTTCTTCAAATTTTTAGAAATATATGTGAGGCTGTGTTTATGTACATAATATGCAGACCATAAGAGGGATTTAGATTCTCCAGAATATGACACCCTCTTCTGGAGTGTCTGAAGACAGCTACAGTGTACTTATATCTAATAAATATATATATAAATAAATAAACATTTTTAAAATGTATAAGAAAGAAAGAAAGAAAAACCAGGCAGTCCTGCAATCCTTGTCTGTCTGTCTGTATGTATGTCTGTCTGATCGCCTGGAACTGGAGATGGGCCACAATATAGTTGCTGGTAGTTGATCCCAGGTCCTCTGGAAGAGGAGACAATGCTGTTAATTGTTGAGCCCTTTCAGTGGCCCCAACCATCTTTAAATTTTTAGAAGTATATGTGAGGCTGTGTTTATGTACATCATATGCAGACCATAAGAGGGATATAGATTCTCCAGAATCTGACACCCTTTTCTGGAGAGTCTTAAGACAGCTACAGTGTACTTATATCTAATAAATAAATAAATAAATAAATTAATTAATTAATTAATAAACATTTTTTAAAAAGATAAGAAAGAAAGATAAATCAGGCAGGCCTGCCATCCTTATCTCTGTCTGTCTGTCTGTCTCTCTGATGCCCTGCAACTTGAGATGGGCCACCACATAGTTGCTGGTAGTTGATCCCACGTTCTCTGGAAGAGGAGACAATGGTGTTAATTGTTGAGCCCTTTCAGTGGGCCCACCCATCTTTAAATTTTTAGAAGTATAGGTGAGGCTGTGTTTATGTACATCATATGCAGACCATAAGAGGGATTTAGATTCTCCAGAAGATGACACCCTCTTCTAGAGTGTCTGAAGACAGCTACAGTGTACTTATATCTAATAAATAAATAAATAAATAAATAAATAAATAAATAAACATTTTTTTTAAAGTATAAGAAAGAAAGAAAGACCAGGCAGGCCTCCATCCTTACCTCTGTCAGTCTGTCTGTCTGTCTGTCTGATTCCATGGAACTGGAGATGGGCCACCATATTGTTGCTGTTAGTTGATCCCAGGTTCTCTGGAAGAAGAGACAATGCTGTTAATTGTTGAGCCCTTTCAGTGGCTCCACCTATCTTTAAATTTTTAGAAGTATATGTTAGGCTGTGTTTATGTACATCATATGCAGACCATAAGAGGGATTTAGATTCTCCAGAATCTGACACCCTCTTCTGGAGTGTCTAAAGACAACTACAATGTACTTATATCTAATAAATACATAAATAAATAAATAAATAAATAAATAAATAAATAAATAAACATTATTTTAAAAGGATAAGAAAGAAAGAAAAACCAGGCAGACCTGCCCTTTTTATCTCTGTCTGTCTATCTGTCTGATCCCCTGGAACTGGAGTTGGGCCACCATATAGTTGCTGGTAGTTGATCCCAGGTTCTCTGGAAGAAGAGACAATGCTGTTAATTGTTGAGCCCTTTCAGTGGGCCCACCCATCTTAAATTTTTAGAAGTGTATGTGAATCTGTGTTTATGTCCATCATATGCAGACCATAAGAGGGATTTATATTCTCCCGAATCTGACACCCTCTTCTGGAGTGTCTGAAGACAGCTACGGTGTACTTATATCTAATAAATACATAAATAAATAAATAAACATTTTTTAAAAAGGATAAGAAAGAAAGAAATGCCAGGGAGGCCTGCCACCCTTGTCTGTCTGTCTCTTTGTCTGCCTGATCCCCTGGAACGGGAGATGGGCCACCATATAGTTGCTCGTAGTTGATCCCAGGTTCTCTGGAAGAGGAGTCAGTGCTGTTAATTGTTGAGCCCTTTCAGTGGCCTCACCCATCTTTAAATTTTTAGAAGTATATGTGAGGCTGTGTTTATGTACATCATATGCAGACCATAAGAGGGATTTAGATTCTCCAGAATCTGACACCCTCTTCTGGAGTGTCTGAAAGCAGCTACAGTGTACTTATATCTAATAAATACATACTTAAATTAATAAACATTTTTTAAAAGGATAAGAAAGAAGGAAAGACAAGGTAGGCCTGCCATCCTTAACTCTATCTGTCTGTATGTCTGTCTGTCTGTCTGAACCCCTGCAACTGGAGATGGGCCACCATATAGTTGCTGGTACTTGATCCCAGGTTCTCTATAAGAGGAGACAATGCTGTTAATTGTTGATCCCTTTCATTGGACCAACACATCTTTAAATTTTTAGATGTAAATGTGAGGCTGTGTGTATGTACATCATATGCAGACCATAAGAGGGATATAGATTCTCCAGAATCTGACACCCTCTTCTGGAGTGTCTGAAGACAGCTACAGTGTAAGTATATCTAATAAATACATAAATAAATAAATGAATAAATAAATAAACAAACATTTTTTAAAAGGGATAAGAAAGAAAGTAAAACCAGGCAGGCCTGCCATCCTTGTCTGTCTTTCTCTCTGTCTGTCTGTCTGTCTTGCCTAATCCCCTTGAGTAGCCTAGCCTAGTCCCTTGCCTTGACTAGCCCAGCCCCTTGCCTAGCCTAGCCTAGCCCAGCCCTGCCTTGCCTAGCCCTGCCTATCCCTGTCTTTAACCAGGCTGGCCTCGAACTCAGAAACTGACTGCCTCTGCCTCCAGAGTGCTCTCATTAAGAGCTGGAGCCACCACTGACTGTTGGGTTTTCTAAGTCTTACATAGGTATGGTCTGTTTCTCAGCTGTGAAACCCTAATTAACACATGTAGTCTGTCCTAGGTCAGCCATAGCTACAGACTGAGGCCTTTGCTAAAACAAAACAAAAGAAAACAAAAAATAGAAATAATAAAATAAATAAATTAAGCAACCACATGATATCTTTTCTTTCTTTCAATGATACTCAGAGCTTGAAGCAGTTCACCCATGAGACCTCAGCTCCGGACATTGAGGCTCTTTCCCTAACAAGTATTATGGCTGAACCTGAGGGGTTCTACTGCTGATTTGTGTCCCCCACTTTAAAAAAATAGTTGTTTTCAAAGGCTGCAGGTTCTTAGCCCTGTTCCTTGTTACAGTTGAGTCACAGCCCTGAAAGTTCAGTGGTAGTTAAAGGCACTGAGAAGGGCTTCCTATAGACATCAAAGACCAAGTCTTTGTTTTTAAAAAGTTAATCTGGATTCCCCCACCCCCTGGCATCCTTAGAATTCCTAGAAAGGAAGGCAGGGACCTGGGCAGAAGGGTGCAAGGCTACTGGTGTTTGTAAGTGGTAACAGAAAGCTTTCTCTTGTTGGTACCCTACCCCAAGTTACACTGTCACTTCTTTTTCCTAGTTGTTGTTTTGTCGGTTTGTATTCTCAACATAGACCCTTTTCCTTCCTAACCTTGGCTGTCCTGAACCTTACTGTCCTTGAACTCAGTGATTTGCCTGTCTTGCTGGGATGAAACTGTGAGCTACCATCCAGAAGGAAGCACCCTGCTGAGGTTAGATTGGGGTCTCTTCCATTTTCCTCTATGAACATGCATATGGCAGGCCTGTTCTTTCTTTTTTACTTTTCCTTTTTTTTTTAAAGATTTATTTATTTATTATATTTAAGTATGCTGTAGCTATCTTCAGACAGTCCAGAAGAGGGTGTCAGATTCTGAAGAATCTAAATCATTCTTATTGTCTGCATATGATGTATATAAACACAGCCTCACATATACTCAAAAAAAAAAAAAAAAGAAAAAGAAAGATGTGGCTACAGAGAGGGATCAACAATTAAGAGCATTGTCTCCTCTTCCAGAGAACCTGGGCTCAATTACCAGTATTATATATGGTGGCCCATCTCCAGTTCCAGGGGATCTAATACTCTGTTCTGGAGTCTGTGGGCACAGCATACACATGCAAAACATTCTTATACAATCATTGAGAGAGGAGAGAGAGGGGTTGAGAGAGAGGGGAGGTAATCATACCTCCTGACAAGTTTGAAGACCTGAGCTTCATCACTCACACAAATAAATAAATGCAAAATATTTTTTTATAAATAAACTCTGCCATTGCCCTTTAAAAATTCCTAGAAAACAAGTTTTATAAGCAACAGTTATATTTACTATATCTAAAGGACAGTCATGAGCATATTCAATAAATAGAAAAAGGCCTGTTAGTCTTAGAAATGGAAAAGACAAACCAAGGAAGGTTTGCAATTACATAATGAGGCAGCTCAGCCCAGCTCTAAGGTTGGAAATAAGACTCGAGAATAGGATACACCTGAAGACAACCAGCCATTGTTTTTTGTTTTGGAGGCTGAAAGGATACATCTGAAGACAGCCAATGCTGTGTGATGGTGATCTGGTATTTTTTTTTTTAATTTTTAAAAACTTTAACACTTTTTATAAAACTTTTATAAAAACTTTTTCTTTCTTTCTTTTCTTCTTTCCTTTCTTTCTTTCCTTCTTTCCTTCTTTCCTTTCTTCCTTTCCTCACCCTAGCCCCTACCCTAGCCCTGTCTTTCACCAGGGTGGCCTCGAACTCAGAAACTGACTGCCTCTGCCTACAGAGTGCTCTCATTAAGAGCTTGAGCCACCACTGAATGTAGGGTTTTCTAAGCCTTACCTTGCTCTTGGTGTCTGTTCTCAGCTGTGAAACCCTAATTAACACAAGTAGGCAGTCCTGGGTCAGCCAGAGCTACAGACAGAGGACTTCTCTACAAACAAATAAAACAAAACAAAACAACAAATAGAAATAATAAAATACATAAATTAAGCAACCACAGCATAGCTTTTCTCTATCTAGGTGGTACTCAGAAATTCCAGCAGTTGGCCTGTGACACCTCAGCTCAGTATATGTGAGGCTGTGTTTATGTACATCATATGCAGACCATAAGAGGGATTTACATTCTCCAGAATCTGACACCCTCCTCTGGAGTGTCTAAAGAAAGCTACAGTGTACTTATATCTAAGAAATACATAAATAAATAAATAAATAAATAAATAAATAAATAAATAAATATTTTTTAAAAAGGATAAGAAAGAAAGAAAGACCAGGCAGGCCTGCCATCTTTATCTCTGCCTGTCTGTCTGTCTGTCTGATCCCCTGGAACTGGAGATGGGCCACCTTGTAGGTGCTGGTAGTTGATCCGAGGTTCTCTGGAAGAGGAGACAATGCTGTTAATTGTTGAGCCCTTTCAGTGGCCCCACCCATTTTTAATTTTTAGAAGTATATGTGAGGCTGTGTTTATGTACATCATATTCAGACCATAAGAGGGATTTAGATTCTCCAGAATCTGACACCATCTTCTGGAGTGTCTGAAGACGGCTACAGTGTACTTATATCTAATAAATAAATAAATAAATAAATAAATAAATAAACATTTTTTAAAAAGTATAAGAAATAAAGAAAGACCAGTCAGGCCTGCCATCTTTATCTCTGTCTCTCTGTCTGTCTGTCTGTCTGATCCCTTGGAACTGGAGATGGGCCACCATAAGGTGCTGGTAGTTTATCCCAGGTTCCCTGAAAGAGGAGACAATGCTGTTAATTGTTGAGCCCTCTCAGTGGCCCCACACATCTTTAAATTTTTAGAAGTATATGTGAGGCTGTGTTTATGTACATCATATGCAGTCCATAAGAGGGATTTAGATTCTCCAGAATCTGACACCCTCTTCTGGAGTGTCTGAAGACAGCTACAGTGTACTTATATCTAATAAATACATAAATAAATATATAAATAAACATTTTTTTAAAAAGGATAAGAAAGAAAGAAAGACCAGGCAGGCCTGCCATCCTTATCACTGTCTGTATGTCTGTCTGTCTGATCCCCTGGAACTGGAGATGGGCCACCATATAGTTGCTGTTAGTTGATCCCATGTACTCTGGAAGAGGAGACAATGCTGTTAATTGTTGAGCCCTTTCAATGGCCCCACACTTCTTTAAATATTTAGAAGTATAAGTGAGGCTGTGTTTATGTACATCATATTCAGATTATAAGAGGATTTAGATTCTCCAGAATCTGACACCCTCTACTGGAGTGACTGAAGACAGCTACAGTGTACTTATATATAATAAATACATAAGTAAATAAATAAATAAATAAACATTTTTTAAAAAGGATAAGATAGAAAGTAAGACCAGGCAGGCCTGCCATCCTTATCTCTGTCTGTCTGTCTGTCTGTCTGTCTGATGCCCTGGAACTGGAGATGGGCTACCATAAAGTTGCTGGTAGTTGATCCCAGGTTCTCTGAAAGAGGAGACAATGCTGTTAATTGTTGAGCCCTCTCAGTGGCCCCACACATCTTTAAATTTTTAGAAGTATATGTGAGGCTGTGTTTATGTACATCATATGCAGACCATAAGAGGGATTTAGATTCTCCAGAATCTGACACCCTCTTCTGGAGTGTCTGAAGACAGCTACAGTGTACTTATATCTAATAAATACATAAATAAATATATAAATAAACATTTTTTAAAAAGGATAAGAAAGAAAGAAAGACCAGGCAGGCCTGCCATTTTTATCACTGTCTGTATGTCTGTCTGTCTGATCCCCTGGAACTGGAGATGGGCCACCATATAGTTGCTGGTAGTTGATCCCAGGTACTCTGGAAGAGGAGACAATGCTGTTAATTGTTGAGCTTTTAGAGTGGCCACACCCTTCTTTAAATTTTTAGAAGTATATGTGAGGCTGTGTGGGTCCACTGACAGTCACATAGAGAGACAGAGAGAGACAGAGAGAGACAGAGAGAGACAAAGAAAGACAGAGAGAGACATAGAGAGACAGAGAGATACATTGAGAGAGACAGAGAGACAGAGAGAGACACAGAGAGAGACACAGAGAGACACAGAGAGAGACACACAGAGAGACAGAGACAGACAGAGAGAGACAGAGAGAGACAGAGATATAGACAGAGAGAGACAGAGAATGAGACAGAGAGAGACAGAGAGAGAGACACCGAAAGACAGAGAGAGACAGAGAGAGACAATGAAAGACACAGAGAGAGACTAAGAGAGACAGAGAGAGACAGAGAGAGACAGAGAGAGACAGAGAGAGACAAAAAAAGACACAGAGAGAGACAGAGAGCGATATAGATAGAGAAAAAGAAAGACAGAGAGACACAGAGAAAGAGACAGAGAGAGACAGAGAGAGACAGAGAGATACAGAGAGAGAGACAAAGAGAGACAGAGAGAGAGACAGAGTGAGACAGAGAGAGAGAGAGAGACTGAGAGAGACAAAGAAAGACACAGAGAGAGACATAGAGAGACAGAGAGATACATTGAGAGAGACAGAGAGAGACAGAGATAGACAGAGAGAGACAGAGAGAGACACAGAGAGAGACAGAGAGACACAGAGAGACACAGAGAGACACAGAGAGAGACAGAGAGAGACACAGAGAGACACAGAGAGAGACACAGAGAGACACAGAGAGACACAGAGAGAGACAGAGAGAGAGACAGAGAGAGACAGAGAGAGACAGAGACAGACAGAGACAGACAGAGAGAGACAGAGATAGAGAGAGAGAGACAGAGAGAGAGAGAGAGAGACAGAGAGAGACAGAGAGAGTCAGAGAGAGACAATGAAAGACACAGAGAGAGACAGAGAGAGACAGAGAGATACAGAGAGAGAGACAGAGAGAGACATAAAGAGTCAGAAGGACAGAGAGAGACAGAGAGAGACAGAGATAGAGACAGAGAAAGACAGAGAGAGACAGAGAAAGACAGAGAGAGACAGAGAGTGAGACAGAGAGAGACAGAGAGAGACAAAGAAAGACACAGAGAGAGACAGAGCGAGACAGAGATAGAGACAGAGAAAGAAAGAGAGAGACACAGAGAGAGAGAGACAGAGAGAGACAGAGAGATACAGAGAGAGAGACAGAGAGAGACAGAGAGAAAGAGAGAGACAGAGAGAGACAGAGCGAGACAGAGATAGAGACAGAGAAAGAAAGAGAGAGACACAGAGAGAGAGACAGAGAGAGACATAGAGATACAGAGAGAGAGACAGAGAGAGACAGAGAGAGACAGAGAGAGACAGAGTTAGAGACAGAGAGAGACAGAGAGAGAAACAGAGAGAGACAGAGACACACAGAGAGAGACACAGAGAGAGACACAGAGAGAGACAGAGAGAGAGACACAGAGAGACAGAGAGACAGAGTGAGACAGAGAGAGACAGAGATAGAGACAGAGAGAGACAGAGAGAGATAGAGAGAGACACAAAGAGACAGAGAGAGACAGAGAGAGACAAAGAAAGACACAGAGAGAGACAGAGAGAGACAGAGAGATACAGAGAGAGAGACAGAGAGAGACAGAAATATACAGAAGGACAGAGAGAGACAGAGAGAGACAGAGAGACAGAGATAGAGACAGAGAAAGACAGAGAGAGACACAGAGAGAGACTGAGGGAGACAGAGAGAGAGACAGAGAGAGACATAGAAGAGACAAAGAAAGACACAAGAGAGACAGAGAGAGTCAGACATAGAGACAAAGAAAGACAGAGGGAGACACTGAGAGAGAGAGACAGAGAGAGACAGAGAGATACAGACAGAGAGACAAAGAGAGACAGAGAGAGACAGAGAGAAAGAGAGAGACAGAGAGAGTCAGAGAGAGACAGAGATAGAGACAGAGAGAGACAGAGAGAGGGACAGAGAGAGACAGAGACAGAGTGAGAAATACAGAGAGAGACAGAGTTAGAGAGAGAGACAGAGAGAGACAGAGAGAGAGACAGAGACAGAGACAGAGAGAGAGACAGAGAGAGACAGAGTGAGACACAGAAAGAGAGAGAGAGAGAGAGACAAAGAAAGACACAGAGAGAGACATAGAGAGACAGAGAGATACATTGAGAGAGACATAGAGAGACAGAGAGAGACAGAGATAGAGACAGAGAGAGACAGAGAGAGACACAGAGAGAGACAGAGAGACACAGAGAGACACAGAGAGAGACACAGAGAGACACAGAGAGAGACAGAGATAGACATAGACAGACAGAGACAGACAGAGAGAGACAGAGAGAGACAGAGATAGAGACAGAGAGAGACAGAGAGTGAGACAGAGAGAGACAGAGAGAGAGACACCGAAAGACAGAGAGAGACAGAGAGAGACAATGAAAGACACAGAGAGAGACTAAGAGAGACAGAGAGAGACAGAGAGAGACAAAAAAAGACACAGAGAGAGACAGAGAGCGATATAGATAGAGAAAAAGAAAGACAGAGAGAGACACAGAGAGAGAGACAGAGAGAGACAGAGAGAGACAGAGAGAGACAGAGAGATACAGAGAGACAAAGAGAGACAGAGAGAGAGACAGAGTGAGACAGAGAGAGAGAGAGACTGAGAGAGACAAAGAAAGACACAGAGAGAGACATAGAGAGACAGAGAGATACATTGAGAGAGACAGAGAGAGACAGAGATAGACAGAGAGAGACAGAGAGAGACACAGAGAGAGACAGAGAGACACAGAGAGACACAGAGAGACACAGAGAGAGACAGAGAGAGACACAGAGAGACACAGAGAGAGACACAGAGAGACAAAGAAAGACACAGAGAGATACAGAGAGAGAGACAAAGAGAGACAGAGAGAGACAGAGAGAAAGAGAGAGACAGAGAGAGTCAGAGAGAGACAGAGATAGAGACAGAGAGAGACAGAGAGAGGGACAGAGAGAGACAGAGACAGAGTGAGAAATACAGAGAGAGACAGATTTAGAGAGAGAGACAGAGAGAGACAGAGAGAGAGACAGAGACAGAGACAGAGAGAGAGACAGAGAGAGACAGAGTGAGACACAGAGAGAGAGAGAGACAGAGAGAGACAAAGAAAGACACAGAGAGAGACATAGAGAGACAGAGAGATACATTAAGAGAGACATAGAGAGACAGAGAGAGACAGAGAGAGACAGAGATAGAGACAGAGAGAGACAGAGAGAGACAGAGAGAGACAGAGAGATAGACAGAGAGAGACAGAGAGACAATGAAAGACATAGAGTGAGACAGAGAGACACAGAGAGACACAGAGAGAGAGACAGAGAGAGACAGAAAGAGTCAGAAGGACAGAGAGAAACAGAGAGAGATAGAGATAGAGACAGAGAAAGACAGAGAGAGACACAGAGAGAGACAGAGAAAGACAGAGAGTGAGACAGAGACAGACAGAGAGAGACAAAGGAAGACCCAGAGAAAGACAGAGAGAGACAGAGATAGAGACAGAGAAAGACAGAGAGAGACACAGAGAGAGAGAGACAGAGAGAGACAGAGAGAGACAGAGAGATAAAGAGAGAGAGACAGAGAGAAAGAGAGAGACAGAGAGAGTCAGAGAGAGACAGAGATAGAGACAGAGAGAGACAGAGAGAGGGACAGAGAGAGACAGAGACAGAGTGAGAAAGACAGAGAGAGACAGAGATAGAGAGAGAGAGACAGAGAGAGACACAGAGAGAGACAGAAAGAGACAGAGAGAGACAAAGAAAGACACAGAGAGAGACATAGTGAGACAGAGAGATACATTGAGAGAGACAGAGAGAGACAGAGACACAGAGAGAGACAGAGAGACAGAGAGACAGAGAGAGAGACAGAGAGATACAGAGATAGAGACAGAAGGGACAGAGAGAGACAGAGAGAGACCGACAGAGTGACAGATGGAGACAGAGAGAGACAGAGACAGATAGAGTTAGACAGAGAGAGACAGAGAGAGACAGAGAGAGATAGAGATAGAGAGAGAGACAGAGAGAGACAGAGAGGGACAGAGTGACAGAGAGAGACAGAGAGAGACAGAGATAGAGACAGAGAGATACAGAGTGAGGGACAGAGAGAGACAGAGAGAGACAGATAGAGACAGAGAGACAGATAGAGACAGAGAGAAACAGAGAGAGACAGAGTGACAGAGAGAGACAGAGAGAGACAGAGACAGAGAAAGAGAGAGAGACAGAGAGAGACAGAGAGAGTCAGATAGACAGAGAGAGACAGAGAGAGATAGTGAGAGACAGAGAGAGACAGAGTGACAGAGAGAGACAGAGAGAGACAGAGATAGAGACAGAGAGAGACAGAGAGAGGGAAAGAGAGAGACAGAGAGAGACAGAGAGAGACAGAGAGAGACAGAGAGAGAGACAGAGACAGAGAGAAACAGAGAGAGACAGAGATAGAGAAAGAGAGAGTCAAAGAGAGACATAGAGAGAGAGACAGAGAGAGACAGAGAGAGACAGAGCGAGACAAAGAAAGACACAGAGAAAGACAGAGACAGAGAGATACAGAGATAAAGACAGAGAGTGACAGATAGACAGAGAGAGACAGAGAGAGACAGAGAGAGACAGAGTTACAGAGAGAGACAGAGACAGACAGAGATAGAGACAGAGAGAGACAGAGAGAGGGAAAGAGAGAGACAGAGAGAGAGAAGGAGAGAGACAGAGAGAGACAGAGAGAGAGACAGAGAGAGACAGAAAGAGTCAGAAGGACAGAGAGAGACAGAGATAGAGACAGAGAGAGACAGAGAGAAAGAGAGAGACAGAGAGAGTCAGAGAGAGACAGAGACAGAGTGAGAAAGACAGAGAGAGACAGAGATAGAGAGAGAGACAGAGAGAGACACACAGAGAGACAGAGAGAGACAGAGAGAGACAAAGAAAGACACAGAGAGAGACATAGAGAGAGAGATACATTGAGAGAGACAGAGAGAGACAGAGAGAGACAGAGAGAGAGATAGAGAGAGACACAGAGAGAGACAGAGAGAGACAGAGAGACAGAGAGAGACAAAGAAAGATACAGAGAAAGACAGAGAGAGACAGAGAGAGAGACAGAGAGAGACAGATAGACAGAGAGAGACAGAGAGAGACAGAGAGAGACAGAGTGACAGAGAGAGACATAGAGAGAAAGAGATAGAGACAGAGAGAAGGAAAGAAAGAGACACACAGAGAGATAGAGACAGAGAGAAACAGAGAGAGACAGAGATAGAGAAAGAGAGAGACAGAGAGAGACAGAGAGAGTTACAGAGAGAGACAAAGAGAGACAGAGAGAGACAAAGAAAGACACAGAGAGAGACAAAGAGAGACAGAGAGATACAGAGAGAGAGAAAGAGAGAGACAGAGAGAGACATAAAGAGAGAGACAGGGAGAAACAGAGAGAGACAAAGAAAGACACAGAGAGAGACAGAGAGGGACAGAGAGAGACAGAGAGAGACAGAGTGACAGAGAGAGACAGAGAGAGACAGAGATAGAGACAGAGAGAGACAGAGAGAGGGAAAGAGAGAGACAGAGAGAGAGAGACAGAGAGAGACAGAGAGAGAGACAGATAGAGACAGAGAGAAATAGAGAGAGACAGAGATAGAGAAAGAGAGAGACAGAGAGAGACATAGAGAGAGAGACAGAGAGAGACTTTCCACTTTTTCAGGTTTTCTTGCCATATTCCGGTTCCTTCAGTGTGAGTTTTTAATTTTCTAATTCTTTCAGGGTTTTTTGCCATATTCTGGGTCCTACAGCGTGTATTTTTAATTTTCCAAGTTTTTCAGGGTTACTCAGCATATTTTGGGTCCTACAGTGTGATTTTTTTCATTTTCCACCTTTTTCAGGTTTTCTTGCCAATTTCGGGGTACTTCAGTGTGAGTTTTTAATATTCCACTTTTTACAGGGTTAATCGCCATATTCTGCGTCCTACAGTGTGATTTTTAAATTTTCCACGATTCTCAGGGTTTCTCGCCATATTCAGGTCCTACAGTTTGATTTTTTAATTTTAAACGTTTTTAAGTTTTTTTCGTCATGTTCTGGGTCCTACAGTTTGATATTCTCATTATCCAACTTTTTCAGATTTTCTCAGCATATTCTGGGTCCTACATTGTGAATTTTTAATTTTCCACGTTTTTCAAGGTTTCTTGCCATATTCTGGTCCTATAGTGTGATTTTCTCATTTTCCTCCTTTTTCAGTGTTTCTCGCCATATTCTGGGTCCTACAGTGTGAATATTTAATTTTCCATGTTTTTCATGTTTTCTCGCCATATTCTGGGTCCTTCAGTTTGTGTTTTTAATTTTCCTCGTTTTTCAGGTTTTCTCACCATATTCCCGGACCTTCAGTGTGAATTTTTAATTTTCCATGTTTTTCAGGTTTTTTCGTCATATTCTGGGTCCTAGAGTGTGATTTTCTCATTTCCACGTTTTTTAGGATTTCTCCCCATATTCGGGGTCCTTCAGTGTGAGTTTTTGATTTCCTACTTTTTCAGGGTTTCTCAATATATTCTGGTTCCTACAGCGTGTATTTTATTTTTCCAAGTTTTTCAAGGGTTTCTAGGCATATTCTGGGTCCTACAGTGTGAACATTTAATTTTCCATGATTATCAGGGTTTCTCAGCATATTCTGGGTCCTGCAGTGTGATTTTCTCATTTTTCACCTTTTTCAAGTTTTTTCGCTATTCTGGGTTCTACATGTGATTTTCTCATTTTCCACCTTTTTCAGGTTTTCTCGCTATATTCCGGGTCCTTCAGTGTGAATTTTTAATTTTCCACGTTTTTCAGGGTTTCTCAGCATATTCTGTTTCCTGCAGTGTGATTTTCTCATTTTCCAAGTTTTTCAGGTTTTTTCGTAATTCTGGGTCTTACAGTGTGATTTTCTCATTTTTCACCTTTTGCAGGGTTTCTTGCCATATTCTGGGTCCAACAGAGTGTATTTTTAATTTACCACGTTTTTCCGGTTTCTCACCATATTCTGGGTCCAACAGCGCGTATTTTCAATTTTCCACGTTTTTCAGGGTTTCTCGGCATATTCTGGGTCCTAAAGTGTGATTTTCTCATTTTCGAAGTTTTTCAAGTTTTTTCGCAATTCTGGGTCCTACAGTCATTTATTCTCATTTTCCACCTTTTTCAGGTTTTCTCGCCATATTCGGGGTCTTTCAGTGTGAATTTTTAGTTTTTTACTTTTTTCAGGTTTTCTTGCCATATTCTGGGTCATTCAGTGTGAGTTTTTAATTTTACACGTTTTTCAGGTTTTTTCGTCATATTCTGGGTACTACAGTGTGATTTTTCTCATTTTCTCGTTTTTCAGGTTTTCTTGCCATATTCCAGGTCCTTCAGGGTGAATTTTTAATTTTCCATGTTTTTCAGTATTTCTCGCCATATTCTGGGTAATACAGTGTGAATTTTTAATTTTCCACTTTTTTCATGGTTTCTCGCCATATTCTGTGTCCGACAGTGTGAATTTTTAATTTTCATGTTTTTCAGGGTTACTCAGCATATTCTAGGTCCTGCAGTGTGATTTTCTCATTTTCCACGTTTTATAAATTTTTTCGTAATTCTGGGTCCTACAGTGTGATTTTCTCATTTTCTACGTTTTTCATGTTTTTTCGCAATTCTGTGTCCTACAGTGTGATTATTCTCTATTTCCACCTTTTTCAGGTATTCTTGCCATATTCAGGGTCCTTCCGTGTAAGTTTTTAATTTTCTACTTTTTTCAGGGTTTCCTGTCATAATCTGGCTCCTTCAAAGCATATTTTTATTTTTCCTCGTTTTTCTGGGTTTCTCAGCATATTCTGGGTCCTACAGTGTATTTTTCTCATTTTTAAACATTTTCAGATTTTCTCACCATATTCGGGGTCCTACAGTGTGAATTTTTAATTTTAATCGTTTTTAAGTTTTTTTCATCATATTCTGGGTCCTACAGTTGATTTTGTCATTAACCACCTTTTTCATGTTTTCTCACCATATTCGTGGTCCTTCAGTGTGAGTTTTTAGTTTTTTAGTTTTTTCATGGTTTGTTGCCATATTCTGGGTCCTACAGCGTGTATGTTTAATTTTGCACATTTTTCAGGGTTTCTCGGCATATTCTGGGTCCTACAGTGTGATTTTCTCATTTTCGACGTTTTTCAATTTTTTTTCGCAATTCTGGGTCCTATAGTGTGATTTTCTCATTTTCCACCTTTTTCAGGTTTTCTCGACATATTCAGGGTCCTTCAGTGTGAGATTTAAATTTTTTACTTTTTTCAGTGTTTCTCGCCATATTCTGCATCCTACAGTGTGAATTTTAAATTTTTCACGTTTTTCAGGTTTTCTTGCCATGTTCTGTGTCCTACAGTATGAATTTTTAATTTTAAACCTTTTTAAGTTTTTTTCGTCATATTCTGGGTCCTTCAGTGTGATTTTCTCATTTTCCAACTTTTTCAGGTCTTCTCGGCATATTCTGAGTCCTACAGTGTGAATTTTCGATTTTCCACGTTTTTCAAGTTTTCTTGCCATATTCTGTTCCTAGAGTGTGAATTTTTAATTTTCCACTTTTTTCAGTGTTTCTCTCCCTATCCTGGGTTCTACTTTGTGAATATTTAATTTTCCATGTTTTTCAGGTTTGCTCGCCATATTCTGGGTCCTTCAGTGTGAGTTTCTAATTTTCCTCGTTTTTCAGGTTTTCTCGCCATATTCAAGGTCATACAGTGTGATTTTCTCATTTCCACGTTTTTCTTATTTTCTTGCCATATTCCAGGTTCTTCAGTGTGAATTTTTAATTTTCCACGTTTTTCAAGGTTTCTTGCCATATTCTGGTCCTTTAGAGTGAATTTTTAATTTTCAAGATTTTACAGTTTCTCAAAATATTCTGTGTCCTCCAGTGTGAATATTTAATTTTCTAGGTTTTACAGGTTTTCTTGCCATATTCTGGGTCCTTCAGTGTGAGATTTTAATTTTCCTCATTTTTCAGTTTTGCTCGCTATATCCGGGTCCTTGAGTGTGAATTTTTATTTTTCCACATTTTTCAGGTTTCTTCGTCATAATCTGGTTCTACAGTGTGATTTTTTTCATTTCCATGTTTTTCAGGTTTTCTCGCCATATTTGGGGTCCTTCAGTGTGAGTTTTTCAATTTCTAGTTTTTAAGGTTTTCTTGCCATATTCTGGGTACTACAGTGTGAATTTTAAATTTTCCACGTTTTTAAGTTATTTCGTCATATTCTGATTATTACAGTCTGATTTTCTCGTTTTTTTCCTTTTTCAGTGTTTCTCGCCATATTCAGGGTCCTATAGTGTGAATATTTAATTTTCAATGTTTTTCAGGTTTTCTCAGCATATTCTGGCTCCTGCAGTGTTATTTTCTTGTTTTCAACCTTTTTCAGGTTTTCTCACAATTCTGGGTCCTACATGTGATTTTCTCATTTTCCACCTTTTTCAGGTTATCTCGCCATAATCTAGGTCCTACAGTGTGAGTTTTTAATTTTCCTCGTTTTTTCAGGTTTTCTCGCCATATTCTGATTCCTTCAGTGTGAATTTTTAATTTTCCACGTTTTCCAGGTTTTTTCATCATATTCTGGGTCCTACAGTGTGATATTCTCGTTTCCAAGTTTTTCAGGATTTCTTGCCATATTCCAGGTCCTGCAGTGTGAATTTTTAATTTTCCACGTTTTTCAGTATTTCTCCCCATATTTTGGGTAATACAGTGTGAATTTTTAATTTTCCTCGTTTTTCAGGTTTTCTCGCCAAATTCCGGGTCCTTCAGTGTGAATTTTTAATTTTCCACGATTTTCAGGGATTCTCAGCATATTCTGGGTCCTGCAGTGTGATTTTCTCATTTTCCACCTTTTTCATGTTTTCTAGCCATATCCTCGTCCATCAGTGTGAGTTTATAGTTATCTACTTTTTTCAGGGTTGCTGGCCGTATTCTGGGTAATACAGTGTGAATTTTTATTGTCCAATTTTTTTCAAGGTTTCTCGCCATAATGTGGGTCTGACAGTGTGAATTTTTAATTTTCACGTTTTTCACGGTTTCTTGGCATATTTTGGGTCCTGAAGAGTGATTTTCTCATTTTCCACGTTTTTAAAGTTTTTTCGTAATTCTGGGTCCTACAGTGTGATTTTCTCATTTTCCACCTTTTTCAGGTTTTCTCGCCATATTCCGGGTCCTTCAGTGTGAGTTTTTAATTTTCTAATTCTTTCAGGGTTTCTTGCCATATTCTGGGTCCTACAGCGTGTATTTTTAATTTTCCACGTTTTTCAGGGTTACTCGGCCTATTCTGGGTCCTACAGTGTGATTTTCTCATTTTTGACATTTTTCAAGTTTTTTGTTTTGCAATTCTGGTCCTACAGTGTGATTTTCTCATTTTCCACCTTTTTCAGGTTTTCTCGCCATATTCCGGGTCCATCAGTGTGAGTTTATAGTTATCTACTTTTTTCAGGGTTGATTGCCATATTCTGGGTAAAACAGTGAGAATTTTCATTGTCCAATTTTTTCATGGTTTCTCGCCATAATCTGGTTCCCCCAGCGTATATTTTTAATTTTCCACGTTTTCAGGGTTTCTCGGCATATTCTGTGTCCTACAGTGTGATTTTCTCATTTTTGATATTTTTCAAGTTTTTTGTTTTGCAATTCTGGTCCTACAGTGTGATTTTCTCATTTTCCACCTTTTTCAGGTTTTCTCGCCATATTCCGGGTCCTTCAGTGTGAGTTTTTAATTTTCTAATTCTTTCAGGGTTTCTTGCCATATTCTGGGTCCTACAGCGTGTATTTTTAATTTTCCACGTTTTTCAGGGTTACTCGGCCTATTCTGGGTCCTACAGTGTGATTTTCTCATTTTTGACATTTTTCAAGTTTTTTGTTTCGCAATTCTGGATCCTACAGTGTGATTTTCTCATTTTCCACCTTTTTCAGGTTTTCTTGCCATTTTCGGGGTACTTCAGTGTGAGTTTTTAATATTCTACTTTTTACAGGGTTAATCGCCATATTCTGTGTCCTACAGTGTGATTTTTAAATTTTCCACGTTTCTCTGGGTTTCTCGCCATATTCTGGTCCTACAGTGTGAATTTTTAATTTTAAACGTTTTTAAGTTTTTTTTCGTCATGTTCTGTGTCCTACACTGTGAAATGCTCATTATCCAACTTTTTCAGGTTTTCTCAGCATATTCTGGGTCCTTCAGTGTGAATATTTAATTTTCCATGTTTTTCATGTTTTCTCGCCATATTCCGGGTCCTTCAGTTTGTGTTTTTAATTTTCCTCGTTTTTCAGGTTTTCTTGCCATATTCCCGGTCCTTCAGTGTGAATTTTTAATTTTCCTCGTTTTTCAGATTTTTTCGTCATATTCTTGGTCCTAGAGTGTGATTTTCTCATTTCCACGTTTTTCAGGATTTCTCCCCGTATTTGGGGTCCTTCAGTGTGAGTTTTTGATTTTCTACTTTTTCAGGGTTTCTCAATATATTCTGGTTCCTACAGCGTGTATTTTATTTTTCCACGTTTTTCAAGGGTTTCTCCGCATATTCTGGGTCCTACAGTGTGATTTTTTTTTTTTATTTTCGACGGTTTTCAAGTTTTTTCGCAATTCTGGGTCCTACAGTGTGATTTTCTCATTTTCCACCTTTTTTCAGGTTTTCTCGCCATATTCGGGGTCCTTCAGTGTGAGTTTCTAATTTCCTAGTTTTTCAAGTTTTTTCGTAATTCTAGGACCTACAGTGTGGTTTTCTCATTTTCCACCTTTTTCAGGTTTTTTTCGCCATATTTGGGGTCCTTCAGTGTGAGCTTTTAATTTTCTACATTTTTCAGGGTTTTTCGCCATATTCTGGGTCCTTCAGTGTGAATTTTTAATGTTCCTTGTTTTTCTGGTTTTCTTGCCATATTCCAGGTCCTTCAGTGTGAATTTTTACTTTTCCACGTTTTTTAGTATTTCTTGCCATATTCTGGGAAATACAGTGTGAATTTTTAATTTTCATGTATTCAGTGTTTCTAGGCATATTCTGGGTCCTCCACTGTGATTTTCTCATTTTCGACGTTTTTCAAGTTTTTTCGTTAATCACTGTGATTTCTCATTTTCCACCTTTCAGGGTTCCTCGCCATATTTTGGGTCCTTCAGTGTGAGTTTTTAATTTTCTAATTTTTTCAGGTTTTCTTGCCATATTCTGGGTCCTATTGTGTATATTTTTAATTTTCCACGTTTTTCAGGGTTTCGTGGCATATTCTTGGTTCTACACTGTGATTATCTCATTTTCCACCTTTTCCAGGTTTTCTCTCCATATTCGGCGTCCTTCAGTGGGAGTTTTTAATTTTCTACTTTTTTCAGGGTTTCTCGCCATATTCTGGGTCCTACAGTGTGATTTTCTCATTTAGGACTTTTTACAAATTTTTTCGCAATTCTGGGTCCTACAGTGTGATTATTATCATTTTTAAACTTTTTCAGCTTTTCTCGCCATATTCGGGATCCTTCAGTGTGAGGTTTTAATTTTCCTCATTTTTCAGGTTTTCTCGACATATTCTGGGTCCTTCAGTGTGAATTTTTAATTTTCACGTTTTTCAGGGTTTCTCGACATATTCCGGGTCCTTCAGTGTGAATTTTTTATTTTCCACGTTTTTCAGGTTTTTTCGTTATATTCTGGGTCTTACAGTGTGATTTTCTCATTTCCATGTTTTTCAGGTTTTCTAGCCATATTCCACGTCCTTCAGTGTGAATTTTTAATTTTCCAGGTTTTTCAGTATTTCTTGCCATATTCTGGGTAATACAGTGTGATTTTCTCATTTTCCACTTTTTTCAGGTTTAATCGCAATATTTGGGGTCCTTCAGTGTGAGTTTTTAATTTTGTACTTTTTCAGGGTTTCTGGCCATATTCTGGGTCCTATAGTGTGTGTTTTTAATTTTCCACGTTTTTCATGGTTTCTCGGCATATTCTGGGTCCTACAGTGTGATTTTCTCATTTTCGATATTTTTCATGTTTTTTCCCAATTCTGGGTCCTACAGTGTGATTATTCTCATTTTCCACCTTTCAGGTTTTCTCGCCATATTCGGGGTCTTTCAGTGTGAATTTTTAATTTTCTACTTTTTTCAGGTTATCTCGCCATATTCTGGGTCCTTCAGTGTGAGTTTTTATTTTTTCTGGTTTTGTAGCCATATTCCGGGTCCTTCAGTGTGAATTTTTAATTTTCCATGTTTTTCAGGTGTTTTCATCATATTCTGGGTCCTACAGTGTGATTTTCTCATTTCCAAGTTTTTCAGGTTTTTGTGCCATATTCCAGGTCCTTCAGTGTAAATTTTTAATTTTCCACATTTTTCAGTGTTTCTCCCCATATTCTGGGTAACACAGTGTGAATTTTTAATTTTCCACTTTTTTCATGGTTTCTCTTCATGTTCTAGGTCTGACCTTGTGAATTTTTACTTTTCACGTTTTTCAGGGTTTTCTCGCATATTCTGGGTCTTACAGTATGTTTTTCTCATTTTCCCCCCTTTTCAAGTTATTTTCGCAATTTTGGGTCCTACAGTGGGAATTTCTGTTTTTCCCACTTTTTCAGGGTTTCTTGCCATATTCTATGTCCTTAAGTGGGAATTTTTAATTTTCCACTTTTTTCAGGGTTTTTCATCATATTCCAAGTCCTTCAGTGTGAGTTTTTAATTTTCCACGTTTTTCAGGGTTTCTCAACATATTTTGGGTCCTACAGTGTGAATTTTTAATTTTCTACCTTTTTCAAGATTTCTCGCCATATTCTATGTCCTTCCACGTTTTTCAGGTTTTCTGGCCATATTCCAGGTCTTTCTGAGTGAGTTGATAATTTTCCACATTTTTAAGGTTTTCTCCCTATATTCCAAATCCTTGAGTGTGAGTTATTAATTTTCCATGTTTTTCTGGTTTTGTCGCCATATTCCAGGTCTTTCAGTGTGAGTTTTTAATTATCTACTTTTTACAGGGTTTCTTGCCTTATTCTGGGTCCTACAGCGTTTATATTTAATTTTGCATGTTTTTCGGGGTTTCTCGCCATATTCTGGGACCTACAGTGTGATTTTCTCATTTTACAAGTTTTTTTCCAATTCTGGGTCCTACAGTGTGATTTTTCTCATTTCCACGTTTTTCAGGGTTTCTCAGCATTATCTGTGTTCTGCAGTGTGATTTTCTCATTTTCCACGTTTTTCACGTTTTTTTTTTTTAATTCTGGGTGCTACAGTGTGATTTTTCTCATTTTCCACCTTTATCAGGTTTTCTACCAAATTTGGAGTCCTTCAGTGTGAGTATGTAATTTTCTACTTTTCTCAGGTTTTCTCGCCATATTCTGGGTTCTACAGCGTGTATTTTTTAATTTTCCACGTTTTCAGGGTTTCTCCGCATATTCTCTGTCCTACAGTGTGATTTTCACATTTTCCACGTTTTTCAAGTTTTTTCATAATTCTGGGTCCTACAGTGTGATTTTCTCATTTTCCACCTTTTTCAGGTTTAATCGCCATATTTGGGGTCCTTCAGTGTGAGGTTTTAATTTTCTTCTTTTTTCAGGGTTTCTCACCATATTCTGTGTCCTACAGCGTGTATTTTTAATTTTTCCACGTTTTCAGGGTTTCTCGACATATTCTGGGTCCTACAGTGTGATTTTCTCATTTCCACGTTTTCAGGTTTTGTTGGACATATTCCAGGTCCTTCGGTGTGAATTTTTAATTTTCCATGTTTTTTCAGTATTTCTCGCCATGTTCTGTGCCCGAGAGTGTGAATTTTAATTTTCACGTTTTTCAGGGTTTCTCGACATATTCTGGGTCCTACAGAGTTATTTTCTCATTTTCGACGTTTTCAATTTTTTTTTCCAAATCTGGGTCCTACAGTGTGATTATTCTCATTTTCCACCATTTTCAGGGTTTTCCGTCATATTCTGGGTCTTACAGTGTGATTTTCTCTTTTCCACGATTTTCAGTATTTCTCGCCATATTCTGAGTCCAAGAGTGTGAATTTTTAATTTTTACGTTTTTCAGAGTTTCTCGGCATATTCTGGGTCCTGCAGTGTGATTTTCTCATTTTCCAACTTTTTCAGGTTTTCTAGCCATATTTGGGGGTCCTTCAGTGTGAATTTGTAATTTTCTACTTTTTTCAGGGGTTCTCTCGCCATATTCTGGGTCCTACAGCATGTATTTTTAATTTTCCCACGTTTTTCAGGGTTTCTCGGCATATTCTTGGTCCTACAGTGGTGATTTTCTCATTTTCCACGTTTTTCAAGTTTTTTCGCAATTCTGGGTCCTTCAGTGTGAATTTTTAATTTTCTACTTTTTTCAGGTTCTCTCGCCATATTTGGGGTCCCTAAGTCTGTGGATTTAATTTTCTAATTTTTTCAGGGTTTCTCGACATATTCTGTGTCCTACATCGTGTATTTTCAATTTTCCACGTTTTTCAAGTTTTTTCTTCATATTCTGCGTCCTACAGTGTGATTTTCTCATTTCCCACCTTTTTCAGGTTTTTTCGCCATATTCTGGTTCCTACAGTGTGTGTTTTGAATTTTCCTCGTTTTTCAGGTTTTCCTTCAGTGTGAATTTTTAATTTTCCACGTTTTTCAGTTTTTCTCGCCCATATTATGGTTCCTACAGTGTGAATTTTTAATTTTCCACATTTTTCATGGTTTCTGGGCATATTCTGGGTCCT